>NC_056727.1:59771951-59829451 GCF_019279795.1 Protopterus annectens | reverse complement strand
CAAATGTAGAATGTGGATAGAATAACAGGTCCTGCATTTGGATGACTCTCTTGCTGTGCAAGGAGTCTGAACCTCAGATATCTGTCAGTATCAATTTACAGCAGTCTTTATTGATTTGCCACTAATTTGCCAGAAAGCAACAATGGTTATGTGAAACGGGCCACAAATATCTGTCAAGAGTCTGGACAGTCTGTGAAGTTCTCCACAGTTCTGAAGTTTGAGTCACATATTAAGGTCAGCCAACAGCCGCGGAATGCCTTGGACAATATCAGGCAACTGCACTACTGTGGTAACAGGCACTGCAGCCAATGGCCTACAGCACACAATAATCCCAGACTGGAGTACAGGTAGCTATTGCCTGGAGTCACCTTGTCAGTACTGACATTCACACTGGGCATGCTTCTACACTTAGCTAACATGAGCCCATGTCTGTTGCTTGTACCACCCAAAGACCTGCTATGTGGAAATATGTCTGTACAGATATACAGCTACATATAATATATGTCACTCCCTATCCCTCTCATGCCTGATTAGTGTCTCTATCACTATGTTGCACATATATATATATATTTGATAATAAGATGTATATATAGCTATATAAAGTACAGTGATACAGACTCCACACATACTTGTACAGAACACATTTACATTACTGACTTCTAATCTCACATCCTCTAACTCTGTGTGTGTGTGTGTGTGTGTGTGTGTGTGTGTGTGTGTGTGTGTGTGTGTGTGTGTGTGTGTGTGTGCTTGTGTGTGTGTATGTGTATCAATATATCCCCTCACAGCACTATGGACATGCTCATATGCACTGTGTCTGTGCAATAGTAAGCATTTTGGCCATGTGATTGGCTGCTGGCCTCTTAATTCCCATCTCTACAAAGCCTGCTGATGTCATCCACCTTAAGAACACTGGCTGACAGTGTACTAGCCAATAAACAGCATAGCAAATGCAATAAGTACTGTGAGCTATAGTGTGTAATACTAGATAGGTAGAAGTTCTACTATCACAGTATCCAACTGTGTGTGTGTGTGTGTGTGTGTGTGTGTGTGTGTGTGTGTGTGTGTGTGTGTGTGTGTGTGTGTGTGTGTGTGTGTGAATATACCCCCATGCAGCACTTCAGACAAGCCCCTATGGGCTATCTCTGTGCAATGGTTATGCATTTTACACCCACTGACTATAGCTGCTGGCCTCAACAGTGGCCTCTGTTACAAGGCCTGCTGATGTCATCCACCTTAAGAGCACAGTCCGACAGTGTGTTAGCAAATAAACAGCATGGTGCATACAATAAGTATTGCTAGTTATAGTGTGTAAAACTAGATAGATAGGAGTTCAAATCTCACAGCTTCCAACTCTGTGAGTGTGCAAATATGTTCCCTGATAGCACTGCAGGTGTGCCCATGTGCATTGGTTATGCATTTTATGGGCCTGTGACTAGCTGCTGGCCGTAACTTGCCCTCCTCTACATAAGCATAACTGATGTCCTGACATGTATCAAGGGTAGTTGAGTGTGTCACAGTGTATGAAAGAATGATGACACTGACTGTCCCCATTGTCCATGTCACACTGTTCTACACATATGTACCTAGGGAGCCATGCACATATACTGGCATATTTTGCTGACTTCATATCTCTGCTGTGCTGCCTTGCCATCCTGTGCTCCTTATTGCCGCCATGTGTCCAGAGTTGCACCGCTCCTGGGACAAAAACATACACAACTCCATGACACACCTGTCATCCTTTAACACTGCCATCAGTGTACCATCAGGCAACAAAGGTACACTATGTATGATGTGTAGTCCTGACACATACCAGCATACAGTGCCTGTTGTGGTCTACCACAACTGCCATGGCATAATACTACTGCACTACAATAACACATGTAAATAAAGAATCACCCTGTGCATCAGACACATTATACGCAGTTCCCTGCATTGATGGCATGGATGGCAGGGAAGTGACACAGTTATCATCACATGCACAGGGTGTGGTGTGGGGGTGCCAGAGGCCTGGGCTGTGCCAAACAGTTGACAGCATGTGTGAGTCAGGAAGGGGTGCTGGTTATATGGGCCATGGAGAGGTGCTGTGTGTGTATGTGTCTGTAGGTGATCTGCATGTGACAGTGGTGTTGGAGTGTGTGCATGTACACACTCATGCTCAGTGCTAGCCCTACATGTGTGTATGGTGGACAGCTGTGGACTGTACATGGTAGAGTGGACAGTTCACCATCTATGGTCATGAGCATGGGAACTGGCTTTACCAGGAGTAGCATGGGCAGCACCATGCCCAAGGTCAGATGTGGTGCTAGTACCTGATGGTTACTGTTGTCTGCTGGGCCTGTGTCCCCCATGGAACTGCCAAGGACAACATGGCCATGGCCTGCCACATTGTGGTGTGGACAGCACACCTCCCTCTGTAGCGCTGGAGGTATGGCCAGTAGGGGAACATGAGTGTACATGGCCATGTGGACTCCCAGCAGATGGTGTTGCTGGCCTACATCCATGTGTCTGACACCCAACCCCAACCACATGTTCCAGCACAGACAACTTGCTCTCAAACACAGACACTGTCTGAGCCCACCATCTGTCCACTACATCAGTGAAATGTTCCATGGC
Organism: Protopterus annectens; assembly: GCF_019279795.1. NCBI lineage: Eukaryota > Metazoa > Chordata > Ceratodontiformes > Protopteridae > Protopterus > Protopterus annectens. The sequence goes on along the minus strand of NC_056727.1, from coordinate 59,826,835 downwards.
GTAACCCATGTGAGTGAGGCAGTCACAGAAGTCAGACTATACTGCATCCATCATCCTAAGCATCCATCTGGTGTTGCATTCAGCTTGTGCCTGTGCCTCTATGACAGTCTGAAACATGCTTTGAGTGACCTGCAATGTGGTTCCTACAATATGAGGTAGATAGGCAGCAGTTCTCCTTTGAGTACCCCTGTCAGTCTGCCTGTGAGGGACCTCAGCAGCTGCCTGGCTATGGCCAATGTCTACACTTACTGATGCCTTAGTCCTCACACTGTCCTGTACTATATCACAACCTTTTGACTGTTCAACATCTGTGGCCTCTGGTGACTGGGTATGTGTGGGCATACTGACTATGTGTGGGGACAATGGGGGTAGAAGAAGTATGTCAACCTCTGGGATAGATTCAGCCACTGACAACCCCACCTGTGTCTGACTATGGCCACCATCATCATCAGAGTCCAATGAGGCACTGACACCGATTGTGAGATGGACAGACTCTGACCCCTCTGTTCACCTGTGAGAAGAAAGACAAAAGCAGTACATTACCACCTGCACTATTATGTATGGTAATCCACACAGACTCATACAGATGTGGATCCACAAGTGCATTACATGTCCCGCATCTTCTCATCTGTGATCCCATGCACAACACACACACACACACACACACACACACACACACACACACACACACACACACACACACACACACACACACTCAGAATAACATACACAGACAACCCAGGCCCTGTATAATATGCACATCACCTATATCCTGGTAACATTGCCAGTTCAATACACCTGTTTAGTATGCAACATGACAGTGCATGTGACAGAACTACACATAAAACCCAGTGCACCTATCATGACAATGATATGCCAGTTGCAGTAGCACTGCCTCAGGTATGTACCTTCTACCTATTGTGTTTGAATGGGCATCTTGGAGTAATTTCCTCATACATAGCAAGCTGTGTAGTTGCTCGTAAGTATAAGTGCAAACATGTTCATGTTTATGCAAATGCACACCTGTCATTCCCTAGGCTATGCACTGTAGTTAATTGCTCCGAAATGGAACATACAGTTATTGTTCTCTGGCTAAGCCCAACAGTTGTGCAAAAGGCAAATGGCAGCCCTTAACATTCATAGAGGATATGTAATCTGGCAAAACAACAGTATCACACTTACCAGGTATAGGATCATGAATGCCGGCCACACCTGATGGACATGTAAGGAACACCAAATGTTGCAGTGTTACAAGGTATATGTGCATATATCCACATGTACAGTAGCTAATGTGATACTGGCTATATTGGTAACCAAAGTTTGCACACAAATACACACAGCAACAAGCGATCCCGAACACAATGAAGGACGTCTTCTTTGATAAAGTCAACGGCAGCCAGAAGTAGACAAACGAAAACAGTTTATTGAAGAAAATTACTCATCCAACCCTCAGATTAAGCGCTTTCGTCTCCAACATGGAGACTTCATCAGAATCTAAGGTAGCACAACACCACATCCCTTATATACTAAATACATCCAATTAGCTGACATTTAATTAGATAATAAGTAAATAAGTTAATGAATCAATAACCTCATTTTGTCTTAAAAGACCATGCCACAAAAAATGCATGCTGACAAATCCTGGAGACATTGTAAAAGCATTTGAAAACCTGTATGAATAACAACCTTGAGAAATACATAGTAAGTAGGAATAAAATCATGAAAAATAGAAAGAATCATAAAAAGCATATGCCATACTGTTGTACCAATTGTACTGTTTAAGGATATTGTTTAAAAATATTGTTTAAAAACATATGCATGTAAAGCAATATGTCAAACCTAAATATATGTAAAAAAAAAAAATATATATATATATATATATGAATATAAATATATAAAAAATGTAAAATGCATAAATATAAATTTTACCTAATATAAATATAAATATTATCTAATTAAATGTCAGCTAATTGGATGTATTTAGTATATAAGGGATGTGGTGTTGTGCTACCTTAGATTCTGATGAAGTCTCCGTGTTGGAGACGAAAGCGCTTAATCTGAGGGTTGGATGAGTAATTTTCTTCAATAAATTGTTTTCGTTTGTCTACTTCTGGCTACCGTTGACTTTATCAAAGAAGACGTCCTTCATTGTGTTCGGAATCGCGTGTTGCTGTGTGTATTTGTGTGCAAACTTTGATTACCAGTTTTCATTTCATACTGTTTGCGAACCTGTATACGAGGAGTCTCTATTATGGATAGTAGCAGCCTTTTGTCGGAACTTATCAGGGTTATTCAAACCCATTCTCAGACTGACACTGGAGTTCCTGGGTCTGGCAATAGCATTCCTTGCGCACAGAGTAGTCCAACGAGGGCTGGCACGAGTAGGATGACGTCAGACACTGAAAATGAGTGACGAGAAACAAGTCATATACACGAATTTGGCCAGAGGGCTTCCAGGGCTGTTCTGTCTTACAAAAACACCATTGATCATGTTTTCGAGGGGCAGGAGATACTGGAGAAGTATAGGAGCCTGGATTTTCAGACATGGATTAATAGATCGTTTAAAGTCAATAATAGGGAGAAGGACAAAGAAAAACGAAGTGGTACTACATACAAGGATTCATGTAAGACTTTTAAAACTTTGTTAACCAAGTATAAATCATTGGTTATTGAAAACTGGTATTTAGAAAAATGTTTGGAAAAGAAAATTATTCCCTAAGGACTAAGACTTAACAAATTTCCTAATTGTGCTAGAGAAGACAAGGATTTTTTTAAAACTATTTGTGAAATTTTAAACAACTGTGGGCTGGCAATATTAAAAGAAATGATTAAACTAAATACTAAAAATATGGAGACACTTAAAAAAGATATAGATGTATTGTATGATTGCATCAGTACTGATTTGTTATTTCAAGTAGATGAACATAAGAATGTGTATTTGAGAATATTATGTGATGTAGATAATATGACTAATAGCAACATTAACAGGAAGATGTCAAAACTGGAAAGGGATTTGGCTGTGTATGAGAAAGGTATAGCATACTATGTCGAGTCTAAAAACAATACATATCATAATTATAGAAGTTATACCATTAAAAATACCAATTGTAGGGGAAATGGGAGGTACAATAATAGGAATTTTACACATTTTAATCAATTTGGAGAAAACAGAAAGGGTGGACGACAGCATGACTATTTTGATAGGGAACAACCTTATTATGCACACCACGAATATGACGACAATGAAGGAGAACAGCATTTTACTAGTCATGGGGAAAGCACTAACACTGTTAGGGAAGAGATCCCTTTAGACCTGGAGGGACCCAGGAGGTCAGAGCGGTTACGGAACCGAATGCAGCAACCCACATATGCACAGGTGATGAAGAACAACAACATTCAAAATATGGGGAGATTACACAGATAACACATGAGAATTCAGTGCTCTATACCAGTTTTGGTGATATTGGAATTGTAGTTCCAATAGATGAACATAGGCACAATATTGTTTGTACTAGTAGGAATTACAATATATTCAATTATACCGACAAGCAGGTCACTGAAGATTATTTTAACCTATTTATTAAAGGATTTACCTTTGTACCTACCAACATTCCTAGAATAGAAAATGTCTTATTGGATATAAAACTTTTCACGAGAAAATTAAATTTTCTTCACATGTTCAAAGACAGGAATACTACTAGAAAGGAAAACATACTTAAGAGAGCTAGTACATTTAATCCCCCTATACATTACGAAATTATGAATTTTGAGAGAAGCGTAACTAGGAGGATACGTATGGTGAATATGCACAATACCAAACCAGTTAGGAATCTGACTGACGTTGAAACGAAATTATTGAAAGAGTTGAGTGAGGATGATAAAATAAGAATTATGAAACCGGACAAAGGTGGGGGTGTGGTATTCATGGACAAATGGGACTATACGACTAGGATGAAGGATATTCTAGACAATGATAAACAATATAGTAGTGTCTCTAGAAATGAAATCAATATATCATACAGACAGATTGATTTAGTATTGGAAGACAACCTACTACAGGGTTTGATTGATATGGATCTTTACAACTTCCTTAAAGTCCCAAAACCAGTTATTCCAGCTATCTTTGGTATACCGAAAATTCATAAATCAGTTTACGACCCACCTATGAGACCTATTGTCTCATCTCAGGGTTCTAAGACGCAACCATTGGTTATATATGTTGATTCAAAATTAAAGCAGTTTTACAAGAAATATGATCATATATTAATAGACTCCTGGGATTTTTTGAAGAAAATGGGAGAATGTTCATATACCAATGATAGTATTCTTATCACTATAGATGTAAGAGATTTGTTTTCCGTCATACCATCAGACATAGGAATGACATGGTTTGAAGAGATTCTAACTGAAACTGAGTTAGTAACTAATGATGAATTTAGGTTAGTACTAGAAAACATGGAATTAGTCCCGAAATACAATTATGTGTATTTCCAAGGCGAATATTATCATCAAAAAGAAGGGGTGGCAATGGGTTCTGCGTGTGCCCCTATTTATGCTAATATAATCATGTTATATTGGGAAAGGAAGTTTATATTTCTGTCTGACTATTATAGGCACATTAGTAAGTATTATAGATTTTTAGATGATATTTTTTTTTGTTTGGAAAGGGCCTACTGAAAGGATAGATGAATTTATTGTTTATATTAATCATACTACGACATTTTTAGAATTTACACATGATATTGGAACAGATTCTATTCATTTTTTGGATGTGAGGTTAGAGAAGGATTATGTTAATAAGTGTTATAAATCTAATATATATAGAAAGGAACATTTTTCCAACGCTTATCTACATTTTGATAGTGACCACCCTTACGTATTAAAAAAGAATATTATAAAGGGACAAATGATTAGGATGGCGAGGATGATTTCAGATGACGTTGAATTTATGGGAGAGCTTGAATTTGTGGGTAAAATGTTCCTGGAGAGGATACCCGATAGATTTGATTAATGATGTAAAACATCAGGTCCTAAAGGGTAGAAGTGATAAAAAATATACTCCTTTATTAGTTAAGAGCAGCGATTTCTGCAGAGACAACAACGTAGTGAATGGGGGTGTTCAGGAATTGGGAAGTGATAGTAACCACCACAATAAAAACCATGGAAAAAGTATTCCCTATTTAACCCTTACGTACTATCAAGGCATAGGTTAACTTAGGAAATGTATAAATGAGACATGGGATATGTTTAGAGAAATGGCTACTAAAACTGATGTATTCAAAAATGATATAAGTTATAGTTACAGGAGGAACAGAAATATTAAGAACATCTTAGAAAAACAAGGTAACAATATACAAGGGGCAAATAAGAAATGTGGGACATTTAAATGTGGTAGATGCGCACAATGTGTGTTTATAGCAGGACAAAAGGAGATTAGAATACCTAGTCTTAGAACAACTCTGGTTGCCAAAACTTATAGTAGCTGTTATACAAAAGGGGTGGTATACCTTGTTTTTTGCAAAATCTGTTGGAGCTACTATGTTGGGAAAACTGAACGACACTTACGATCCAGAATCTATGAACACATGAGAGACATAAGCAAACAAAATGTAAATAATGCTATGTACAGACATGTATTGATCTGCCCAAAAGCAGATTTTAAATTCTGGGTAATAGAGGAAGTGAACTGTTTTGAGAGAGGTGGTGATTGGGAAACCCAACTGGAGTTAAAAGAAATGATGTGGCAGCTTAGATTGTTCTCTTGTGACAAGGGCCTTAACGACCACATCTCTATTACCCCAGCATTGAAAATGCTCGCAGGTGATCCTAAGAAACATAAGAATAAATAATAAATAATAAAAATAAAATAAAAATATGAATATTACTATACATATTTATTTAAATGAACATTATTAGAGAACAATAATCACTATAGATGTCGTTTTTCTCAAGTTTTGTTAGTTTTTTTACATTTCTTATTTCCCATAAAAACTGAATAGATGTATATATTTTTAGTTGTGCCTAGTAATACACATATTGTTGGTAATAGTTCAACCTTTTTATTCAACTGTGCTTTATTTTATTGGAAACAATTTTAGTGGGATTGATTTTCATATATTTAAATACACGTATATAGTCATTGGTCTTTCATTTTTTAAGTTACATCATTTTTTAAGTTACATTTGAAAAAGTACTATATGTTTCATATTTTATATATATATATATATATATATATATGGGTCCCCTACTATTTACCGAAACGCCGATTCGCCGACAAAGAAATCACCGACACCAAACGACCGACAACGCAGTTGACCGACACGCTGGAATCCCGACAGCCGGAAGACCGACAAGGGGAATGTGTAAGCGCGACCTGGTAAGTATGCGATAGTGAGAGATTTAGGAGTAGGGAGCGGACAGGTAAGTGTGCAATAGTGAGGGATGTAGGGTTAGGGTGTGTGATAGGTGAGTGTGCGGTAGTGTCGGAGCTTGGGGTTAGGGGTGGGTAAGTGAGTTAGGGTTAGGGTGCAGGTAGGGAGAGTGTGCGGTAGTGTCGGAGCTTGGGGTTAGGGGTGGGTAAGTGAGTTAGGGTTAGGGTGCAGGTAGGGAGAGTGTGCGGTGGTGTCGGAGCTTGGGGTTAGGGGTGGGTAAGTGAGTTAGGGTTAGGGTGCAGGTAGGGAGTGTGCGGTATTGTCGGACCTTAGGGTTAGGGTTTGGGTTAGGGCTAGTGGATATGTCCTGTAGTGTACTGTGTTGTTTACGTGTAGTGTGTCGGTGTTATGGTGTTCGGTGTTTTGCGTTGTCGGTACTTTTTGTTGTCGGTCGTTTGGTGTCGGTGATTTCTTTGTCGTGAATCGGCTTCGGTAAATAGTAGGGGACCCATATATATATATATATATATATATATATATATATATATTTGATATGTTTATGAAATTATATATTTATATATTTATACATTTATACACTTTTATATATTTTTATGTACCTGAATTTATATTTATGCATTTTACATTTTTTATATATTTATATTCATATATATATATATATATATATATATATATATATATTTTTTTACATATATTTAGGTTTGACATATTGCTTTACATGCATATGTTTTTAAACAATATTTTTAAACAATATCCTTAAACAGTACAATTGGTACAACAGTATGGCATATGCTTTTTATGATTCTTTCTATTTTTCATGATTTTATTCCTACTTACTATTTATTTCTCAAGGTTGTTATTCATACAGGTTTTCAAATGCTTTTACAATGTCTCCAGGATTTGTCAGCATGCATTTTTTGTGGCATGGTCTTTTAAGACAAAATGAGGTTATTGATTCATTAACTTATGTACTTATTATCTAATTAAATGTCAGCTAATTGGATGTATTTAGTATATAAGGGATGTGGTGTTGTGCTACCTTAGATTCTGATGAAGTCTCCGTGTTGGAGACGAAAGCGCTTAATCTGAGGGTTGGATGAGTAATTTTCTTCAATAAACTGTTTTTGTTTGTCTACTTCTGGCTGCCGTTGACTTTATCAAAGAAGACGTCCTTCATTGTGTTCGGGATCGCTTGTTGCTGTGTGTATACTGGCTATATTGCTGACATTTTGAGTACGCATGCACAACTGTGGGTAAAAGCCAACTCCCTCTCTCCAATGCAAATAGACCTGATACCCCTGTACTAGTCTGTAGAGCCTGCCACGATGGCTGTTAATGTATTATACTAGTGAACACAGTGAGCTTACCTGGATGCTCCTCCGATGTGGATGCTGTGGCACTCACCTCCAAGATGGTTGGCTGGGAGCTGTGGGCTGATCCTAAGTTTGCTAGGAATTCCATTGTGGCTGAGAGTGGTTATTGTGTTACATGTCCTCCACTGGTAGCAGCACAATCCCTGGCAACAGCAACTGCCCTTTGATGTGTAGCATTGACCATGTCTTTGGCCCAGTGTTGAACCTGCTTATAGGTCCTGTCCTGTTGGCCAATATAATTAACAGCCCTCCCAAGGTTGGCCCACAATGCTGCCCACTGTTCATGATTGTGGCATCTCCTTGACAGCAGGATGTGATGGTTGAGTCTCAGGGCATCCAGTATACCATCATTTTCTGCAGATGAAAATGGAGGATGTCTCTGTCAGTACACCTTACCTGCAAGACAACAACAAGGGAACACATTACAGGACCAGATATGTGGATGCCCACTATGTACCGACCCTACACACCCATAATGGCCTGCACTATCCACTGCTCTGTCACACATCATACCTCACAGTTTGGTGACTCACTACATGTGTGGCTATCACCAAGTTAATAGCAATACTGGGTAATGTCCCTATGTGTTGTGACAGATTCTGCTGCATGTCTTTACAGCCATCACTGCAGTGTACTGTGGTGTGTCCCCTACAGCCAAATCCCCACTAATATGTGATATAGCCACTGTTGGACAAATAGCAGTGTGATCTTCCAACAACTATATGGGGACAGTCCAACAACACCAGTGTGCCACTATGATAGACAGCTATGCAAACCTGCTGTTGTATATGTTCCCTGTAGGCAGCATACCTCTCCACTATGCAGATGTTTGCAGAATGTCCCCATGTCTGCCTCATAGCTGTGGTCTTTCTTACACATACTTGTGCTTGTCGGACAAATGGTTGTCCACTGATTGATGGTTGCTGTCAGCCAACTGACACAGAATCTGTCACCCATCAGACACCTCAGACAACACTTATGCTACAGTAATATCTGTTACTATAATCACGTTCCTACTTTGTATGAACAATATTTTATTTATTTATTTATTTATGTGCAGTTGATTTACCAGGATAGTCCATTGGGCCAAAAATAACCCGTTTTCAATGGAGTCCTGGGGAGAAAAGCTCCAGTACAGAAAAATTGGGTACATACACAAGATTGCTAAATAATTATACAAAATGGTAGATAATAGTCATGGGGAGAAAAGCTCCAACACACACAGAATTAGGTTCATACACAAGATTGCTAATATTTATACAAAAGTGGTAGATAAAACATTTATGTTTTAGGGTGTGTAGGGTCGGTACATAATGGGCATCCACATATTTAACAAATATGTCTTCTGTGTCACTGAGTTTGGGCCTTTGTCCCCCCATTAACTATGGCTTTGTCCCGATTTCTTACTGTAGGAGGTTGAGAGGTATGTTAGGCATAGCTCTCAACCAGACAGGGATGAATGTCCATAAAACAGGGACTTAGCCAGAGTACATCCGGGACATTCAGGGACACTTTTACAATGTTAGTTCTATTTATGTGTGACACTGACAGACTGAGAGGAGGTGAATTACAGTACATATTTCAATGTTACAGGAATGTACACCCTTACTTAGTGTCATAATGTCTTACTTGTAATCCACTATCTTTACTACAACATAAAATGCTCCAAATCTGGTTACGAAAATAAAATCGCCACTGATTCTAAAAACAACCACAAAGCATTCTATAGCTATGTCAAGAATCTCAATGGCAACACTCAGATCTGCTCTGACTTACAGCACAATGGCACTAAATATACAGAACCAACTGATATTGCCAACATCCTGGCAGATAGGTTCAGTGCTAACTTTACCCCCCCTCTCACCCCCTAAAGGGCCCATCTCTATACTGGAAGAATGAAAAGTTCCTGTAATTACAGCTGCATACGTAAAAACCACACTCTCCAAAGCCAAGAACACAGCATCCATGGGACCTGACGACATCCAGGCTGCATTCTACACAAACTGCAGAATGAACTGGCACCCCACTTAAGCACCATGTTCAATCATAGCCTCACCTCAGGCTTTGTGCCCACTGAATGGCTCACAGCAATGGTTATCCAACTCCACAAAGGGGGAGCCACTATGAACCCCGGGAACTACCGCCCCATTAGCCTAACAAGCCTGGTTTGCAAGGCCATGGAACCTATCATCATGGCTCTTATGCACAAAGACATTGGTAATCTCCAAACTTTGGACCCCACCCAGTTTGGGTTTGTAAAAGGCAGATCATGTCTCCTAAACCTGATAGACTTCTTTGTAGCAGTCACCAAAGCCGTAGACGAGGGTAAGGTGGTTCACACAACCAATCTAGATCTTGCCAAGGCTTTTGATACCACCCCCCACTCTGGAATTATAGAAACTCACTAAACTAGGTATAAATCCCTATGTCATAAAATGGGTTGCCAAATGGCTCACTGACAGAACCCATACTGTGAAAGTAGCCGACACCAAATCCGACTTCAGACCAGTGACAAGTGGAGTACCACAGGGTTCAATCCTGGGTCCTCTCCTGTTTGGTATCTACTTTTCTGAAGTACAGGCTAACACAGAAGGTCTTTGGTTAATGAAGTTCACAGATGACTGCAAACTAGGAGCCATAATCAAAACTCCTAACAATGTGGACATCCTACAAAAGGGCCTCATGGAGACAGATGCCTGGTGTCAAAGCCATGGCTTCAAGCTCAATGCCAAAAAGTGCATTGCCATCCCCTTTGGTAAAAACTCTGTACCCATGAGCTACCACATAGGTGGTAGTCTACTTAACACCAAAAGTGTGATAAGAGACCTTGGGACACAGGTGGACAGTAGTCTCTCCTTTGATAATCACATCACCACAGTAGTCAGGAAATCCTTCTACGTGGCACACCTCATCAAAAAAGGTTTCTCATCCAGGAAAAAAGAGGTCATTGTTCCCGTCTACTCATCACTCATTAGACACATTAAAGAGTACAATGCCCCTTTTGGTATGTACCTCACAAGACATCTACAACAACTGGAAAGGCCACAGAAATACCGCACAAAGAGGATTACCGGCCTCAAACAGATGCTCTACGCAGACCGTCTAAAAAAACTCCAGCTTTACTCCATCGCATATCGCCTACTCAGAGGTGATCTCTGCCTAACATACAAAGCTATGTCAAACCCAGAGCTGTTGGACATGCTCCACTTAAAGAAATCCCAATACGTCTGAGCTACACGCTCTAGAGACGTAAACCTTGTCACTACAATAAATAGAACATGCTGGAGGGATAGATTCCTGTTCCAGAGACTTCCCATACTCTGGAACAAACTACCTATCTATATCAAACAAAGCTCCTCATTAGCACTCTTCAAGAAAAATCTTGATGATTGGATGGGAAATAGGAAATTCACCCCGGGGATCACCACTGTGGCTCTGCTCGACAGGGGCACAGGAAAATAATTTTCTTGAGTGGCAAAAGCCAGGGTACCTTTATGGCTAGGCTTATATAGGCCCTAGGGCCAATAGCCTAGTACCTACCTATGAACCTATGTCCACAGTTTTGCCTCATATGTTTGGTGAGTGTTCCATGACAGTGTGGTCATCTGGCAGGTTACGGGCAAACATTGTGAGGTCAGAAGGGGGAGAGAAACATGTGAGTGTCACACTTCATAACCGTCAGTAAATGCATGGTAATGCAGTAGGTGCTATTCTATCAACATACTATCTTTATAGGGGCAAACTGTTAAACTTGTCCCTATCTGTGGGCCTTTGTCCCCCTTTTGTATGGTTGTGTCTGGATCCCTTGTTATAGGGGGTGGGAGGTATGGTTAATCTGTAGCAGCTACCTTCACATACAGTCATGTATGCACCAAGGACACAATAGGGAGGACTGTGAACACTTTGGAAGCCTGCGAGCTGTACATGTAACTGTGACAGCTGTGGCAGCCCTGTTTTTACAGCAGGGCCAGGGTAAGTGTACCCATTACAGTCCAATTCAGGCATGTGCTTAAGGTACATCTGTTATGCAACAATTCCAATAGCAGAGTAGTAGGTGAGATATAATTAGGATATATGAATATGTGCAATATGTCCCTACCTGCAGGCCTGTGACTTACAAAACCAGGTAGCTGATACTTCAGTAGCAGTAACCTATGGGGATTAAAATTGTATGAGAGTCATTACTTGCTGTGTTCACAACAATGTAATTGAAGTGCAACACATTGGATTCAAAGCCAGGACTGTGTGTGGCAAAATGCTCTGTGTGCAAGGCAGTTAACAAACTGAGCTACTGAGTCAGTGCTGCAGCAGGTGTATTTGCCAGATATAGGTGGTGGCATACAGGTTGTGACACATGTTTGCATCCATCAGTATGTGCATGGCTTTCAAAGGCAGTTTTCTGCAGCAGGGTCCCATTTGAAAATATGTACTGTGCCACTGACTCCTTAACAAGTTTGTCTGAAGATGTTGCCAGTAAAAGGGAACATTTATCTGCTATCCCAGACCTCACATACTGCCTTTATTAATTTGGCTGTCTTTTGCACTATTTGTATTTCTGCATCAGAGTCCCAGGTACATGCCCATTTGTCACATTAGGTTTGATTTCAGGCTGTCAGTGGCAATCAGTATGTCTTTCTAGAAGCACCTGTCTTCATTAAGGTCTGTGTGGCCTAGTGGTTAATATAGTAGGCTGTCATTGACAGGGGCCCATGTTTGAGACTTGGCAACAGTGATTATTTTGTACATGTGACTAACACTCTGAGAAACACATAAGATCATTAAGGCACATTAAAGCACTGTTACGTAGGTTTGAGTGGGTTTGCGTGATGTGCCACATCCTGGCACTTTGCTTAGTTCTACGCAAACCCATGCTAAAAATTTTAAATTGAAAAGAAAAAGGGGGTGATTGGACAGTGGTGAAATGGGAGCAAGCAGGGGGAAAAACATACTGAAAGGCAGGAAGGGATGTGCAGGAAGAGTGTAGGAAAGAACCATAGCTCCATTTTTTGTACAGCAACAGCAGTGCAGTTTGACAGATTTTATGAATAAATTTGGATTCTCAAACCCCAGGGAGGGGTGAGGGCAACATACATGTTTTGTCAATCAAACCAATTGGACCAAATTAGTTGTGTTGCGTGGACAGTGGAAACGTGTGTAAAATCAAGAACTATGTATGAAGTGAAAATTTTGTTTTGTGGGACAGGTGGCACTTTTTTTTAAGGAGAGAGTGGAATGTTGGGAAGGGATGTAGGTAAGTGTGGGGAGGTAAGTTGGGTAGGAGATGATGCAATTGCAGACAGACAAGACAGGCAAGACAGCAGACGGGGTAGTGTGTGAGACATGAGGGGATAAACACCTTGGGTGTGGATGGTGTTGTGGAATCCGAGAAGCATGTGCCTCCAAATGGCAGCAGTGTGACAGACATCCCCACCCATGGGCAGTCAACACTGCTCCTTCACTGCCCCAAAGATGGCTGTGCTGGAGGCTGGGCACTAGGGCCAGCAGGCCCTCCCAGATTGTCAAGTCTGCCCTCAATCCAGCACAGGCGTTGTTCATAGTTCCTATGAACTATCATGTGCAACACGACCAGTAGTTGATCTTGGGTGACTACTGCACCTCCGCCCCCATTCCCAGTGGGGGGATGGGCTCCATCCCCTGAGGTTCCACCTGAAGGTGGTGCAGGGCCAGCAGAGAGGTCACCACTAGCCTCAGTCCCAGATGCACTGGTACCCGGTGACACAGCTGGTTGCGATAGGGTGAGAGGATCAGCAGGAACTGGCCTACCCTGTCGCGCTGTAGTGATAGAGATATGGCAATGTGTATGGGTTAGTTATGAAGAAAACAATTTGTTAGTAATAACAGCAGAACATTGGATATAACCCAATCACATTTCAATTCATATTATATGGAACACAACAATCAATAACATAACAGTCAGTATATTAGCAACATGCCAATAACAGTTACGGCATAAGGACAACAATATAGGTAATTCAACAAGATATGTTAATATGCAGCCATTAAAATGCATAGCAATAATAAATCACATGCCCCAAAATAAATTGCCATGTAACAACAGATGTGAATAGTAAACCATAACCAATGGATAACAATAATAAATAAATGAAGATATGGGGTGGGGAGAGAGAGAAATACACAGTCCATTAATACTATTATGGACTATTTAATGGAGAACATTACTGCTATCTACTCTACAGGTCTGTCCTTTCTTTATGTTTACAAGTGGACTATAGCTGCTGTAGCACGTACATACCTTTGAAGCTATCCGCATGGGGCAGTATGGGCCAAGTTGTAACAACTGCAGGTAGTAAACTACACAGAACACGTGCAGATCAGGTGGACCTATATAACTACCAAGGTGTACTGTGGGCAACTGTAGTGATACATTCCTGGAGAGATACTCATGTCGATGGTAAATGTGTGACAGAGGGATTACACACTACTAGTTACATTCCATGACAGCGTGACACTTGAGAGACATGTATGTGTACAGTAGAAACACTATACTACTATCATGTCTTGCTTGACAGACATGGGGATAGAAACCAATAGCAGTGGCTGCAGAGGACATCTGAACTGAATGTATTAATTGACTGCAGCAAACTTAAACACAATACATGCCTACAGCCATACCAGTGATTACACATTTTATTTCTTTTCTTTTATTTTATTAGTAATATATTATTTTCCTTTTTTATGCTGTATATTCACATACCATCTAAGCACACAGTTATTTACCCAGACTATGGCCTAACTCACCCATTTTGCTGTAGTTCCTGTGGAGAGAAAATCTGTAATCATTTTGTGAGTGATACTATAATATATAGTGCTACAGACCACTGGACTTGAACCCTGGTCTGTATGTGGCAAAATGCACTTCAGACAGAGCATTTAACAAACTGAGCTACTGGGTCACTGCTGTGCAGTTACTGACTGATATTTGCCTAGCGCTCACCTGGATCCAATATATGACCTGGTAATAGTGGTACAGTTTTATAGCAGACTGCAGTGACAGTTGCACATACAGGCATGAACTTCAAGCATGACAGACATACTAGGTAACCTATACATTTCTACATAGAATGCAGGTGTACACAATATATTCTGAGTGGGTTGAAATACCTGTGAAGTCTACAAACCATATCAGGTTATTGGGTTGGCTACCTCACCCATATACATTTGCAGACAGTATATTTGCAATCTACAGCTATTACAATGTTATACTTGCCTGCAGCACTGTACCTCAGAGCCTGAATGCATATAGCTGAAATGCAATGGTTAAAACAAGACAATCCTGATATACACAATATACCTTTGGGTGTTATTGTTATTGCTTCATGTGTTACTACTAAACAGGTGTCATAATTAATTTCTTGTAAAGCAGCTCTGAATCTACACTTATTGCATAACACTCTTTATTAGATATACCTTGAGGTAGAAACTGGTATTGTTCTGTTTTTATTGCAGAATAGTTGTCATAATCAATTTCTTGCAAAACAGCCTTAATTCCACACATATTGCACAACACAGCTTTATTAGAGGTACCTTCATGCAATGGTTCTATATTAAAATCACGAAACCTCACTTTCGCAAATACGGAAACGTCGGCACATATATAGCGAACCACGAAAACACCGAACGTCTTGAAGTGCAAAATTTGAAATTTCAAATCTTCATAAATGGCCCTTATCCGGTATAGCTCCCTAACGTAAGTGTGCAACAGTTACGGACCTTAGGGTTAGGGTGCGGGTTAAGGTGAGTGCATACATAGTAATACATGTAACCTTTACTTTAGGGTTAGAAGTAGGGTTTTGTTAAGTGTATGTATAGTAATATATTTGTGTGGCTGAATGTATATGTAATTTATACTTTTCCTGTAGTTGGGTGTTGTTTGTTTATTGTTGTATACATCTGTGTGTAGTGAATGTTTGATTAGGATATGGGATATATGGGTGAAATGTAGATATGGGGAAGTGTGGATTATTTATTTTGTTTGGGTAGGTAGTACGTAGCGGGTGGTGAGGTTTGCCATCTATGACGATTCAACATTTCAAATTTCGCACTTCAGGACATTCAGTGTTTTCGCGTTTCGCTATATATGTGTCGACGTGTCTGTATTCGTGTAACTGAGGTTTCGTGATTTTAATATAGACCCCATGCAATTACTGTTATAGTTTCACATTTTTATTGCACAGCAGTTGTAATGCAGGTATTGCAAAACAGCTGTGATTCCACAGTTATTGCACTAGAAACTTTATTGCATTTACTTTAGCAAAAAGTTAATGCTTTACTCTTCCCTGCTTTTTGCACTGCAGTTGGCAGTAGTCACTTACTGAAGCACAGGTCTATGTCCAAATTCATTGCAATAAAATCTTTACTGCTGATACCTAATAGCAGGTAATGCTTTACTCTTTCTTGCTTATATGACTATAGATCGCAAAATACAACTGTACTCACCACACTAATGGTGTAACCTGACCAAGCACCCAGCATGTCCCTCAATGCTGTGAGTCCTCCCATTTGCAGTTTTTGGGAGAGAAGACCACCATTATGCATGCCAGTTTAGCAGACATTCAGATTAGATATTAATGGTACACAGATTAATGTGCTTACATACATGTGGGGCATCCCCTGCCTGAAACACTTGGACCAAGGTGTCCAAGACATCCCCCTTACATCATCTCAGCTAATTGTAGTGGTGCCAACACTGCTCACCTGTGTGGGGGATACCAGTTGCACTGGGGAGGTCCTTTGCCAGCTGGTCCCAGGCCTCCATCTTGCACTCTGAACCCTGGTAACCTCCATGCCGTAGCTGGCCTTCATGGTTTTTAATAAGGAGTTCCAACCATGACCCAGAATTCCAGGATGCCCCAATGCTGTGTCTGATAGCGCTGATCCTCTCCAATGCCTGCCATAGTGTAGCCCTTAGAAAAAGCACTCCAATGGATTATGCTGTATTCACACCTATTGGGCTATATATAGCCTGTTTTCTCACCCTTACATGCATTAGGCAACATTTAAAATGTGGCACGTCACTTAGCACCATGCAAATCAGCTCAGCAGTGCTAAAACCTGTATGCCTAGCAGTGCCTAGCAGTGCACAAACCAGATAAGCAGAGCCAAGCAGTGCATAAACAATTTCAGTCATTATTGTGTTTATGCAGTGCTTAATGGGTCTTAGCAGAGCTTAGCTGAGCGCAGCAGGCCAGTATTTAAAAATAATTTGCATAATTTGTATGTCGAACAAAAATGCTAACTTGGACTTCCATGTATTCAAACCCAAAACCTACACCTACTGCATATGGGGCTGTAGCTCTAACTATTTAGCTACATGGATAGTTAAAATTTTGCTATACCTTTACATATACCTCTAAGCTATCTTTAAGCAGTGCTGAGCACCACAGCAAGCTGTGCAAACCTGTTCAGCTATGCTTAAACCTGACCTTAGATGTCTGGCAGGTGTCTTGGCAATGCTTAGAACCACTGTGCTCCGCGCCATGTAAACATGAAAAAAAAAACAATCTTACATTACATTGATATGATACAATTGGACAGTGCAGGGAGTGTGTTACTCATTTGCTGACACAGTTAGCACCACACTCCCTACACTGATTCAATAACCATGTCCCATGGCTCTCACTCATCAACATGCCATGATTAATATGCATTGCGCACTGCTAAGGGGGATCCGTGTACATGGACATGGTACCATTCCATGCAGGCTCTACACTATACCAACATGGATTTTATTAAATCCTGGGGACAGTTTTTTTGATAAAAATCCAAACAATAGGAACTGAAGAAAAAATAATGTTACCACTTTGCTCACTGCTGGAAATAAATGAAACAAAATATCACAATGCAGCATTCAAAGTTTATCTACTCTAATAGGCAATAATCTAGACAGAGAAACTGTTACTATTTAATATATTCTAGTAATGTAAGTTGAATTTGAGGTTCTGTTCCTTTAAGTATTCAGCCTTCACTGCACCAAGCATTGTGACTGGTTTGTTCAAATTTTGAAAGACTGTGTCTTTTTACTGTGTGTAACCTGAAGAGGTTCTGTTTAATAAAGAAAGGAAGTGCTTATTTTTATAGCATTATTTTGGCTCCATCCTTTGTAGAAAGTTTTTTTTTCAGTGTTTTTACTTGGTTTACTTCATTTATTAGTGGTGGTTTG
Organism: Protopterus annectens; assembly: GCF_019279795.1. Lineage (NCBI taxonomy): Eukaryota > Metazoa > Chordata > Ceratodontiformes > Protopteridae > Protopterus > Protopterus annectens. The sequence continues at coordinate 59,808,872 of NC_056727.1, read as the reverse complement.
AATACATTGAGCCTTGAAAGCTCCTCCCATTATATACTACTGCTGAGATCTTGAATTATTTATTAGCTTTCCTTGTGCTTATTTTGAAAAAAAGTACATTTTGACTCTCACTGTCCATTTTGCTGATTTACTTGACTGAATTCATTATCTAGGTAGTTATTGGATAAATTTGTGTATTTTTACACTCCAGAAAATCTCTTTTCTGTGTTTTTACACCAAAAGAACAGAGGATTTTCCATCTACTGGCAGTACATGATAGCCTGGAGTATCTGAGTTGGGACATAGACTGGAGAGTCCTGAATGTAGTTGCTTTATTGGCCAGAGGGTTTATTAGTCAGCTTACCTTGTTTTTAATGCCTGTATAAATTTGACAAAATTGAGTGGCTTCTGGCTCATTTCCACAGAGCTCAGAAAGACTTGGTATCCTTGTCTATGACTCAGAAGTGTTTATCTTGCATCAGGTGCCATCCAGCCAAAGCTAAGTACTTTTATTGAAAATCACACTTCTATAAGCTGTTTAAACTAGCTGAAGCTGATACCTTAAATTATTTATTGTCTTTCCTTGTGTTTATTTTGACAAAAGTATATTTTACCTTGAATTGTCCATTCTGCTAATTTACTTGTTCTGAATTCATTATCTAGATAGTTTTGGAAAATTAGTGTATTTTTACACTCCAGTGAGCTCCTTTCTGTGTTTTTTGCATTAAGAGGACAGTGGATTTTCTATCTAGTGGCAGTATGTAGTAACCTGGTCTATCTGAGTTGAGTAACAGGACAGAAAGCCCTGAGTGTAGTCATTTTATTGGCCAAAGGCTTATTAGTCAGATTACCTTGTTTTTACTGCCTATATTAATTTGGTACATTTACACAGAGCTCAGAAGCACTTGGCATCCTTGTTTGTGCCTCATAAGTGTCTGCCTTGCATCTGGTGTGATCCACCTAAAGCTAAGTACTTTAGTTTACTAATTACACTTCTATGAGCCGTTTAAAGTACACTGCTGTTGATATACTGAATTATTTATTGTCTTTCCTTGTGCTTATTTTGAAATAAGTGCATTTTGACTCTCATTGTCTGTTTTGCTGATCTATTTGCTCTAAATTCATTATTTATCTATTTATTTTTTTATTTATCTAACATTTGTTTACCGGGAAAGTCCGACTGGTCACATGTCATTTTTCAGTGGAGGCCCGGGGAAAAACGATCGACAATGAACATCTAAAATACAAATATCAGTACTATCCATACAACAAAGAAGTTAATTTAAAACCGTAGCTTAGTCACAAGCAACTATACATAATTCATCTAGAGTCTGAAGTTTAGACAATAAACAAAGAGATCTATTATATATTTCTGTGTAAATACATAAGGGATCAAGGTGACATTACTAAAGTCTAAAGTTTACACAATAAGATGAGAGAGATTCCAGCAATTATACATTTCTGTGTAAGTACCGAAGAGATCCAGGTGGCATTACACATTTCTGAATATCTAAAATGACTTTACACTTTTTCTGAATGAAAATTACAGAAGAAATGACATATCTAGTCATGATGTTTCCTAAGGTCTACATTGGTATAGTACTATGCTTATTTGTATGCAAAGAGGCATAGAATAGAGAGACGGAAAAGGTTTGGTCCATAAGTGAATCAAGGGAGTAGCAGAGTCAGAGGGAGAGGTTAGTCTAGAGCAGAGCAAGGACACAGCCATTTGAGTAAATGGGTTTTTAGTGCTGTTTTAAACTGAGTTTGAGATGTAATAGTTGTAATGTTTTCTGGCAGCGAATTCCAGATTTTTCCAATAAAATATGAGAAAAGAGATTTTGGGTTATGCTGATTTTCATGTGATATTTGTTACTTGAGTGTAGGGTTCTGTTAGTGGCATATAGTTAAAGTAATAATTGTAGGGTAGGTGTTGTCTCAGGTTCATGGAGGATTTTATTGGCTATTGCTAACTCTATGTGGTGAAGGAGGTGGGGGAACTCTAGCCAATTAAGTTGCTTAAGTGCTATACAATGGTGAGTTCTGACTGGTAAGTGTGTAGCATACCTGGCAATTTTTATGTAACAGGTTTCAAGTTTAGCTAGCTCTGATTTTTTTTTTAGATTATTCAGTGCAGGAGCTGCATAGAGCAGTGTGGAGATTAAGTGAGACTGAGCAATGGTAGCTTTAGTATTTGTAGTGAAGTAGTGTTTATTTCTATAAAAGGTTCTGATTTTTTGTGTACTTTTTTACTGTTTGGGAAATGTGACTATCAAAATTTAAGTTGCAATCAATTTCAACTCCTGAAAGTTTGGTGTGTGGTGATGGGGGTTGATGGTATTATTTAGTGATATAATATTGAAAGTGTTAGAGGGAGAGACAGGTTTGGTGGGATGGAAAATCATAAGTTTAGTTTTTTGGGGGTTTAGAACTAGTTGCGAGTTTGTAAGCCAAGTCTCAGTTGATAGAAAGGATTGTTGTGTTAAGTTTTGAAGTTCTTGAATTGAGGAAGCAGAGCATATCACTGCTGAATCCTCCACATATTGGATGAGAGAGGCTTGTGGGGCTGAGGTGTGAGGGTTATTTGTAAATATTGAAAACAATAGTGGGTTTAAGATTGAGCCTTGGGGGACACCTAGAATCACTGGTAGAAAGGGTTATAACATCTGTTGCAAAGAAACTGCTTGCTGGGATCCAGTAAGGTAATGCTTGAACCAGGCCACGGTAGAACTGCAAAAATTTAGTTCAGAGAGAACATTTAGAAGTTCACTATGAGAAACCATGTCAAAAGCTTTTGATAGGTCAATGAAGCTAGATGATATACATAACTACTGTTGCTCTTGTGATAGTTGACAGTATTGGTGAATAACATTAGTACTGTTGATGTACTATGCAATGATCAGAAGCCATGTTGAGTGTTGGTTAGACGTTTGTTAGTGTGCAGGTTCTCAGCAATTTGTATGTGAAAGACTCTCTCTAGTATTTTAGACAGTGGAGATAATATTGTTATTGGGCAGTTAGAGAGATCTGTTGAAGAACCACCTTGATGCAGAGGTATAATGTGAGAGGTTTTCCATATGAGAGGGACTTGTTGTTCTGCTATGGATCTGTTTATCAAAACTGATATGAGATCGGCTATTCCATCAGCTGTTTGTTTCACAAAGTTGGATGGTAGGTTGTCTGCAACTAACGTGGTTTGTTTTAGTTGTTTGAGCAGTTTTTTTGTCTCTGTAGGTACAGGTTGCAAGGAGAAGGTGGGTTTGGTATTAGAAGAGGCAGTAGTAGTTTTGATAGGTGAGTGGGTTTGATTACTGGACAGTGATAAGTTCATCTCTGTAAAGTATTTATTAAATTGAGAAGTGATGTTGTCATGATTATTATTAGTAGTAAGTGGGGGAGTACTGAACTTGCCTGGCAGAATTGTATTGTTTAGAGTTTTCCAGAATTTTTGTGGGTTATTTCAGTGCTTTAATTGGATTTCTGAGTAGTATTTTATTTTGTTTTGCTTAATTTGCTGCTTTGCTTTATTTCTAAGTTCCCAATAATTTTGTACAACAGGTTGGGACTTTGTTTTGTTCTAGACTGACCAAGCCTTGTCTCTAGATGTTAGTAGTGAATGGGTTTCTTTAGTTAACCATGAATCATAGTTAGATTTAACTTGTATGTTTCTGCTAGGAGACTGAGAATTTAGTCTAGATAGGAAGGTAGAGTTAAAGTAGTTTACTGCTTCATGTAGAGGTAGAAGTTTCAATGGTATTCAATTACAATGTTTGAGTATATCGGTAAGGTAGTCAGGTTTAAGGTGTTTTTTTTTTGTTTCTTATTCATTTAAATGTAGATTGTTTAGATGAGTTAGTTCATTTCCTAAGTAAAAAGGTTGGGAATTGGTCACTGAGAATATTTGGTAGACAGCCTAAGTGGGGGTAGAGGGTTGAACTATTTGTTAATATTCAATCTAGAGAGGAGTGTTTGTTAGATGTCTTATTAATCCTAGTGGGTGACTGGATGAGTTGTGTGAAACTATGCAGATTGATGCAGTTTTGGGGTTTGTTGGAGTTGCAGTCTAACTAGCCTACATTGAAGTATCCCATGATTATTTTTTTCCTGAGGAAATGTTTTGCTACACAGTGTAGTATCTTTTCTATAGTTTGGATGTTATCCCCCAGTGGTATATAAATACCTAATATGTATATATGTTTCTTGGGGTTAATGTTTAGTTTACCAAATACTATTTCAGCATTATTAAAGTTTAGAGTTGTTTCATCTAAAGTTTGAACAGATAGGTGGCTTTTAAAGAGTAGTGCTACTCTCCACCTCTTTTAGTAATTTTGTCTTTATGTGTGATATTATATCCTGCTGATAAAATTTCATTATTGGGGGTGTTGGGTTTTTGCCAAGTTTTGTTGAGAAGTACAATATCCAGGGAGTATATTGAGAGGCTAGCATGCAATTCATAGATTTTGTTGTTAACACTTCTTATGTTAATATTTAATAGCAGTAAATCAGACTTGTTCTTAGACGGAATGATTGTAGATTGAGTAGTTTGAGTTTGAGTGTCATTTTGTGAGGATGAGATATGTGGTTCATAGGTTGGGTCAGGGTTTGGGTGTATGTCACCACAAAGAGTTAGCTTGGATGCTATGTTGACTACAGTTTTCAAGAATCCGACTATGTATTTATCATATTTTTGAGAAATGTTAGGTGTGTTAGAATGTGGGTGAAGGGTAAAACATGCATGGTGTAGAGTTGTGATACTGAAGATGGAGCTACATATGGGGATCTTTAATGGTCTGGATGCTAAGGATAGAAATTATAGGTGGAGTGGGAGGGTGAACATTCACTTAGCTTGTACTGGTAAGAGGTTATAGAAGCTGATAATGTTAAAAGTACCAGAGTGGTTGTTTGCAAGTACATCTGGTTCCTGAACTTTATGGAAGGTTTGCTACTTTTAGCTTTTTGTTAAAGGAGTTTTGTTATCAGACATTTTAATGTAATTGAAGTAGGTAAGGATGCTTTGTGGGTGGCAGTAATAGTTGAAGAAAGGAGTTGTGGTTTAAATGTGAGTTAGAGTGTATTAGATGGTGTAATTTGGTTGGATGTACTATGAAGGGCAGTGGTTAGAGAAGTATAAGTGTAAGCAGCAAAGTGGGGGTGGTTGGGAATGGAGGTAGGGCCAAGGAGCGGAGTGACCCCGAATATACATTCCAGCATGCTCTTTTCTGTGATTTTTATGTTGAGGGCTTACGATTTTTCATCTAGTTGCAGAATTTGGTAGCCTGGCTGCAGCCCAACTAATACAGGACTTGTCATAATGGATATGCACTTTCCCAGTTTTGCAACAGCCAGTTTGATAGATATGGGAATCCTGAGACAATGTACCAGTTGTTTCATGTTCACTAACATTCATTTAATCTTTAAAGAAACAGTTACAGTCTATAAAAGCTAAACACACACATTCTCCCTGGAGGAACAACTCTCACCTACAGGCACTGATAATGACAACCAGGTTGTCTGAAACACACATACTACACCCACCAGACAAAGTATGCACCTCACACATATACTAGAATATGCTGAGGCACTCCACTTGTAAAAACTTTCTCAGCCAACCCAAAATCATCTACCAAAACAATAATCAACACTATACATGCAGCAATACCAAGTGGAGCCTCATCTATTAAACCCATAATGCAAGCTAACACACTTTCCAGGACTCTAGTCATCAGGCAGTCTATTGTGTGACACACCGATGCCCTTATGACCAGGCTGAATAAGGAGAAAATAATTGTCAGTTTGCTATCAGGAGCCAGAATCCAAAAAGTTATGCACTCACTTAAGTCACTGCACCACAGGTATCAGTATGATTCAGTCAAAGTCCATGTAGATGTAAATGGCCTGAGATGTACCTTGCAAGACTATATGAAGAGTGACATTGTGGAGCCCTCAGACTATGTGTTACAAGCTATATGTGCCTAACATTAAACCACATTTTAACTTCACCAAGAATGATGCTGCAATATGAACAGAAGATGATTGACTTTAATAACTGGCTTACTTTCTGGTATCATTCTAAAGGATGCAATATTTTACCAGTAGAAGTAGCGAACGTAAACTCGTCAAGTCAAAAAGTAATAATAGAAAATATATAATTCTACAGCATTACTAAGTATTCGAAAGTAATCCAAGCAAGGCAGGCAGTCTGTTTCCAGTCGAAAATCCTTTATTAAGTAATAAAGGATTTTCGACTTGAAACAGACTGCCTGCCTTGCTTGGATTACTTTCGAATACTTAGTAATGCTGTAGAATTATATATTTTCTATTATTACTTTTTGACTTGACAAGTTTACGTTCGCTACTTCTACTACTATTGTCTGATCTGATTAATATACAGTTATTAACTAGAAATATATGGACTGAAAATCTTCCACACAGAGAAGTTTCTTACACTGTTTTGTGTTCATAATATACATGTCTTTAAGACACACTCAGTCTTGCCAACATAAAATGCTAAACAGTCAACACAGTAAGCAAGATATACCATTCTTGAGGTGGTGCAATTGCCATACTGAAATGTTATTTTGCTTTTCATAGTATTACCTAATGTTAAAGTCTAGTCCTTAGTGATGTAAGTACACTGTTTACAACATCCACATCTCATAGTTCATTTAATTGCCTTTGGAATTGTACTATATTTGTTCTCCATTAGTCTTTTGAAATTAGGTGCTGTTTTAGTAATGAAAGTGGGTTCATTCCCTACCAAGTGATATATTTCAGAGTTAGTCTTAAAAAAATCAATTTCTTTTAATGATGCCTTTGATCTCCCTGGAGAACTGTTATGTTCTACTACCAAGGCCCTTTCATATTTGTACCACAGAGTCAACAGAGGTAGTGATAGTGGGCAATGACACTCAAACTCTTGTAGAAAAAAAATGGGAAAAAGAAATTGATGATAATAAGAGAAATCACCTCTAGAAATAGTAAAGTACAAAGAAAGAGCAAGAGATATAATAGTTTGGATAGGGATGCAAAATGAAAACAAGTAGTACACAGGTGTACTATATGAAATGTATATTATAACAATAATTTAAAGGAAGATATGCTATTATTCCCAGTACCAGACAGTACAACAGACTGGGCAGAGATTTGTTCCAATTCAGCAAAGTCATGCATCTCACCTTGACATGCAACTATTCCTAATTTCTTGAAGTGATATAAAGGTTTACCTTCATAACGTCGATCACATATAATCAACCGGCCACATAACTGAACCATTTCTGAAAAACCAGAACCGCAAAATCTTTCAAATGTTGAAAAAACTTCGAATTTCAACATTTCCGACCCCGGCACACCTCCACACCAGTGCTAACATGGGTCAAAAAGGGGGCGAGATTTTGTCATTCGGAAATTTGATGTTCGACGTTTTGAAGAGTCGCAGTTTGGTATTTGTGGAAGCTGGGTCGACCATAATATGATCAGCATTATGAAGGTAAACTGATATAAGGGAGAGATACAAGTGCAACACGATTAATGAAACATAGTCTACAGTTTCAAAACAGCATATACCTGATATTCTCAAATCTGATAATTTTCTCCTGTTTACAAGACAGGAATTCATAATACATGAAAATATCCAGACCACACTATCTTAATTTGAATGGACAAGTGGAGGAAATTATTCAAACGTTTTATGAAAAAGGTCTGTAGTAAAAATCTATGGATTGTCATCATACAATTCTGGATTATAGAATTACTCTACTGGTAGAACTGAAGCTCCCTCCAGCTCAATTGTTAGTGTACAGAGAAGACTGAAAAGCAAATTACCTTCTTAAGCTGCATTACTGATGCCTTAGAGGCAATATAAGTAAAATAAATGCTGGAAATAAATAAGCAGGGTCAGAAATATTGTTATGACAGAAACTGCAGAAGAATACCAGACTTACAAGTTAGAGACAAAGTCAGAATGTAAAAGCCATGGGGAGATCCAAATTCTAAAGCTGTAGGTAAAACAGATGAACCTGTGACCGTCTGTGGGGAACATAAAATGCTGTATAAAAAATGTAGACTATTCTGCAAAAAAATACTTTGAAATCATTGACCCGGGAAAAAGAGAAATCAGAAGTGTAATGTCTAGCCTTATTACATGAAAATAGACAAGGGGGTAATTCAATTAACCCTACATGGAGCGATTTTCTGTGTAGGAATAGTGTTGCGGCCCGAACATGAATTATGGCCACAGAATGATCCAAGCAACAGGGCTGGGAGCATGCATGAGCGTGAGGACACTGTGTGAACACGGAGGTGTCTGCGCAATGCAAATCACCTCATCTGCTGGTGAAAAACATGCAAATGACGTGATTTCGTGATCCAGGAAGCAGAAAGGCATCTGTGTAGGTGCCATGTCTGCAGGAAAAATGTAAGTGGTTAAAAACCATGCACCAGACTATAAATTTAAACAGGGGCTGTAACAGCCCAAATAAAGGGTTGTATATGTGACAGTAGCCATGCAAATGGACAAATCTATGGCCAGTGACATGAAAGATTAATGTAATATATTAAAAATGAATCTTTTTTTTAATACATATGGCACATTTAAGCAGCGCTCAGTGGTGCACAAACATGCTATTAATAAAAAAAAAATTTAAAATGTGTAAATTATTAAATATAAAGGTACACAGTCTTATTGCATTATACCGGCCAGCATGCAGAGTCATACAATGGAAGGTAATAGTGGTAGCTAAGGAGATAGGTGTAGTGCTGTATCCAGGGTATATGCAATTAGGGGTATGTAAATGAGCCAGGGTTACTGAATCGCAAAAACGACCAGCGTGTCCATAGGTACTAACCGTGGTAGAGCTAGAACTGTATTGGTGTAGGCAGAACAGATAGCTAACATTAAAAGGGTGTGTGTCATGGCATGTTTAAGTGGATTGGAGCTTAGCGGTACCTGTCTGTGCTTAGCTAAGCACAGCTAAGTAGGGGTGTGTGTCTCAGGCTGCTAAGCTACACTTAGCCCCACTCCACATGTTTTAGCAGGTTAAAGAAAAGCTAAGCATGCCCATGTACAGGGGAGGTTCAAATCTGCTGAGCAATGTTTACACTAGCTACACAGGTTTGTGTGGAGCACGACGAGGCTTAGTGGTAGAAGAAATCCAAAACAAAAACATAAATAAAAGGAAATAGCGTGGGAAAGCCAATCAAGTATAAATAGGTTCATAGGTTCATAAGTGTGGGTCTGTATTAGATCATCAAAGTGTTAATACTTCGAATGGTCTAATATCGACCCGAAAACAGCGAACGCCAAAAATAGCGAAGCTACAGATAACCAAATTTTTTCCTAGGGAAAGAATTTGGTTGTCCGTTTCTGTGGCTTCTCTATTTTCAGCACTGTGGTGGAAAGTTACAGGTTGGGTTTAGGTAAGTGTGCGATTGTGTGGACGTTAGGGTTAGGGCGGGGTATGTGAGTTAGGGTTAGGGCGCGGGTGAGGTGAGTGTGCGATAGTGATAGACTTTAGGGTTAGGGCGGGTATGTGAGTTAGGGTTAGGGCGTGGGTGAGGTGAGTGTGCGATAGTGACAGACTTTAGGGTTAGGGTGGGGTATGTGAGTAAGGGTTAGGGCACAGGTGAGGTGAGTGTGTGATAGTGATAGACTTTAGGGTTAGGGTGGGGTATGTGAGTTAGGGTTAGGGCGCGGGTGAGGTGAGTGTGCAATAGTGACGGACCTTGAGGTTAGGGTTTGGGTTAAGGATAATGGATAGATAGTACTGTATGTACAGTTTAGTGTAGGGTTAGATGTAGGATTTTAAGTGTATGTGTGTGGCTTGCTGCTTTTTGGTGTGCTTGTGTTGTGTGTGTGTTTCTCAGAACAGTGAATTTTTTTCCCAAGGAAAACATTCGCTGTTCTGAGCTTTCAGTGTTTTTAGATTTTATGGTTAGAAGTTCAAGGTTGTTGTATTTGATGATGTGCTGTTTCGTTGAACTGATACAGACTCCATAAGTGTATACTAGACTAATGGCCCTGGAGCCTTTACAAGCCTAGCCCATAGAAGTGTCCTGGCATTGTGCCGTCTGACATCATTTCCCAGTGCCTCTATCAAGTAAAGCCACTGGAATGATCTCCAGGGTGAACTTTCTATTTCTTATCCACTCATCAAGATTTCTCTTGAAGAGTGCCAGTGATTTTTTCTGCTTGACATGTATGGGAAGTCTATTCCAGAGCATGGGCAGTCTCTGGGTTATGAACCTGTCCCTCCAGCATGTTCTGTTGATTGTGGTAATAAGGCTGAGGTCTCTGGAGTGTGTGGTGTGGAGGGATTGGGATTTCATTAGATATAGCATTTCTAACAGAGCTGGGTCAGACATGGCTTTGTAAGTCAAGCAGAGATCTCTTCTTAGTAGATGATATGAGACAGAGAATAGCTGGAGTTTTTTGAGTCTTTCCATGTAGGCCATGTGTTTAAGGCCTAAGATCCTCTTCGTGAGGTACTTCTGTATCCTCTCCAGCTGTTGCCGGTGTCTAGTGAGGTACATGTCAAATGGGGCATTATACTCTATGACTGGTCTAATGAGGGAAGAGTAGAGAGAAATGATGACCTCTTTCTTCCTGGATGCAAAACCCTTGCTAATGAGATGTGCCACACAGAAGGACTTTCTGACCACTGTGGCAATGTGGTGGTCGAAGGAGAGGTTGCTGTCAACCTGTGTCCCCAGATCTCTTATAACTCCTTCAGTGTTCAGTGGGCTCCCATTGATGTGGTAATTAGTGGGAACTGAGTTTTTCCTGAAGGGGATGATGATGCATTTTTTGGCATTAAGTTTAAGGCCATGGTTTTGACACAAGTCATTGGTCTCAGTGAGGCCTTTCTGTAGGATGTCTACATCACTTGGGGAGTTAATAATGGCTCCCAGCTTGCAGTCGTCTGCGAACTTGGTCAGCCAGAGTCCCTTTGTGTTGGCCTAGACTTCTGAGAAGTAGATGCCAAACAGGAGAGGACCCAGGACTGATCCCTGTGGGACTCCACTCGTGACTAGTCAGCAATCCAACTTGGAGTCCGCTACTTTCACTGTGTGTTCTATCTATGAGCCAGTTTGCAACCCACCTAACTATATAGGGGTTAATGCCTAGTTTGGTGCATTTATTATGAATTCCTGAGTAAGGAACTGTCTAATAAGCCCTGTTCCATGGACACTGGCCCATTCAAACCCCTTAATGATATAGCTGGGAGGTGGAATGTATCATAGTAAGCCAATCACGCAGGCATCTGCTGCACACCAGTATAAAGTATGCATACACCCATCAATCTGAGTTTTCCCACATACCTTGCACCATTGGAGTACACACTTGGGAATTTTAACTGACAAAATGATAGGGGCTGCTTCTGCTTTGCTACATCTGTATGCACTACAGGCAGAGGTCAGTGACTGATGATGCTGACAATAGGCCCAGACTGAAGAGGAGAAGACTGTTCAGGCCCAGGGTAACCTTTCAGGGGCTACATGAGCTGGAGATAGTAGAGCGCTACAGGGTGGACAGAGACATAAAACAGGAACTCACTGAGCTCTGCCACCCTCATCTCCGACCTATAGTCAACAGAGGGGAACCCATCCCAGTGGAGACAAAGGTATATGTAGCCTTAAGAATACTAGCTACAGGTACTTTCCAAAGACCTACTGGGGACATCATGGTGGTCTCACAGGCATCCACATCAAGGGTACTCTGCCAGTTCCAACACCCCTGAGGACAGGACCAGCAATATGGGTCTCTTCCACCATATAGCACACTACCCACAGGTACTGGGTTCCATACACTGCACTCATGTGCACATCAAAGCACCACCCGGTGAGGAATGTAGAGTCTATGTCAACCGCAAGGGGTATCACTCCATCAAATGCCAGGTCATGTGCAATGCCCAGGGCATTATCATCAGTGTGTGTGCTGTCAGCCCTGACAGTTATCATGACTCCCACATTTGGCACACATCACAGCTGTACCAGGCATTTGCCAGGGGGGACATCCTGTACGGCCATCTACTGGGGGATGCTGGTTATGCACTGGAACCGTGGATGATGACACCCATCAGAAATGCACACACACCAACTGAAGAATGCCATAATGAGGCACACACACAAACTAGGAACATTGTAGAGCATGTGTTTGGGCTGCTGAAGTCAGGGTTCTACTGCCTTGTCATATCTGGTGGAGCCATCCAGCACTCTCCAGCCACATGTGCACATGTTCATAGTATCTGGCATGCGACACAATATGATCCTGGGGAAATAGCTGCAGCAGGAACATCACAGAGAAGGAACACACAGCCCTCCACCATTGCCAAGGTTCCCACAGGCACAGGGGGCCTCAGAGGAGGAACCCCCTGAGCCTGTCCCTGTAGGCAGACGTAGGCATGCCCAGTACACCCTGGCCTTGTCAAAGAGGCAATGCATAGCACATACACTGACAACCTAGGGACCCAGAGACTGACAACCTCACTCCAACTCACATACACACAGTAAAATGGATGCCAGCCACATCACACTACCTATACCTTACCATGTATAGGCTGTGTACTGCATGCATCTGACAGAGTCAGCCCTGAAAAACTGTCTTCTCAACTGCTGCAGGAACAAGGTAAGTCACTCTTCTTAACAACAAATGAATTGGATAGTAGACTATGGTAGCATATGTATAGTATTGCTGCATGTATGCAAGGGAATAAAGTGGGCTACAAGGATAGCAGCAGACAATGGACAGCTGTGTGGGAGAACAGGAACTCGTTGCCAAATACCGGCTGCTCCAGAATATGCAGTAGGCCCCAAGCCACCAAAACCCCCTGCACTATGTGAGGGACTTACAAACAGTGGGGTCATAGGACAGATGCATGGATGTCAATGTTGGAGTCCCATACATACTTCTCAATCTTTTAGAGCAACAAATCTGTACAAAGCCATAAAGAAATGTGGGCCAAAGGCCCAAAACAGGGAGAATTGTTAAATATTGCTCTTACAAATGTACACAGTTGATAGCTTAACAGGTTTTGCAGTAGCATGCATTCTTGGAAGGGTAAGAAGTCTGAAACTCAAATGTCTGTCATTACTTTCTACCTTCAGTCTTAAATGATTTGCCAGTAATTTTGCAGACTACCGCAATGCTATGAGAAATGGACCCCAAATGTGAGGCAAACATCTAGATATTCTGCGAAAATCTGTACAGTTGAGAGGTATGATCCCCTACCCCCACACACCTGTCTTCACATAGAGCTGCAGTAACAGTTATGTTTGTAAGGTAATAGCAAGCAGGCCACACATTCCCTGGGCTCTCCCAATTAACTTGCTAACATGCTCCATTTACACAATATGCACAGGTCAATGTACAATGTATGTGTATGATTAATAGTGTCAGGAAGTAGACAGCACTGACTGCTGGCTGTTCTGGCTTACTGGGCTAAGTACGTTTCTGTGCGTGATAGGGTCCATGGTTCGAGACAGGCTGTGCCTAATATCTTGCATGTCAGCTAAACCTATGGTAGTTCTACAGGCTGTCCAGAAATCAATATTTGTTACTTCAGGAAAGCTGGACAATGGAGGGACAGGGGGCCACAGATATGGACAGTGTACAGCTCTGAGTAATCTACATGGTGCCTACTAGAACAGTGACAAGTCAGTCTAGTGCCAGGATACAAAAGCTGCCACATAACTTTGTCAGTACTCACAACAAGTCAGTGGGCACCATCCATACTCCACGAATGTCGGGTTTCTCAGAATGTCCACACGTATGCCTCATATTTCTGTTCTGTTTGTCATAACATTGTATTTGTCTGGCAAACTATTGGCCAAACAATACAGGTTGATGTGAAAACATAAATGGCAGATGGTTGAGATGCAGACTTCATACCCATAAGAAAATTCAAGCTAATACAAAACCAGTCTACCAACTGTCTATGTTTGGAAAACTAATATTAAGATGCTGTCCCCATGTCTGGCCCTGTGTCCGACTGTGATATATGGCCCTGTCAAGATGTCTGCCTGTAAGAGTTTGAGAGATATGGCTAACATGTAGCCTTAGAAGAACAGTGCAATGCAAACTGTCTGAGGACCAGAGCAGATGTATGGAGCACTATGCTGTCCCACCTGCTAATCAGGTACAGTCAGAGATGTGTAGTCCATAACCTTGTGTGTGATGTTACGACTTCTACCCCAGTCACACCATAACTACAACTACATAAGAGCAGCAACTGTGGACAAAGCCTGTAACTGGACCAGAGCAGGGCAAAGGACCACCTATAAGGGGAAGGAGGAACCACTGGCCACACAAACATAGAATGTGCAGACTAGAACACTTCATGCAATAGCATGGGTTCCCTGTTGTGTATGGAGTCAGTAGACACATATCTGTCAGTGGTTCCTCACATTAATCTCTACTGACCTGCCTCTGACATACCAAGACATCACAATGCTGTGCAAAATGTGCCTCACATATTATGCAAAACTCTGCTCAGTCCAATACAGTCTGTACCAACCCTAGATATGACTCAGTTAATAAGGATAGCACTCAGCCAGGAGATCCCATAGCCAGCATATCAGTGAGGTGCTGGACTGTTTACAGAGGCTCCTCAGCTGATTGGCTGTAGCACACAAAATCCTGGACCGGTGTACAGTACGTCTGGACTGGAGTCCCACTCTAACTATTGATGGTCATATTGGGCATGGTCCTACACTTAGCTACTTTCAGCCCATGTCTGAACCCACATCTGACTACAGAACTGGGATGTACATATATCCCTTTTGCATAGAGACAGCCAAATACACCTTAACTGTCTATCCCCACACCCATCAGACATGTTTACCCCCATCTATCCATATGTGGTACATATAAGACTTATCTGGATCTGCTGACTGTGATATACATACAGATATATAGGTAACATATACAAATATATCATTCACAGAGATGCAGAGATGGGGGAGAGAGAGAGATAGATAGAGAGAGAGAGAGAGAGAGACAGAGAGAGACCCTGAACGGCATAAACTGATGTACTGCAACAGCCACACATACACCAATTTTAACCAGTGGCATGTGGAATTACTATGGTGAGGCCTATTGTGTAACAGTAGGTAGGGAGGGGTTGTAATATCATATCATAGATTCATAGATTCATAGATTAGTACAAGGCTAACTGCCTCTGTGGGCTATTTTAAGCCTAGCCAAATATCCCATGTGAGAATCAAACTGTGCACTTTGTGTCTGCAAGGTAAACACCTTAACCATTATGCCAACCTCCCAACCCAATCAGTCACCATGTGTGTGTGTGTTTCTGTATGACTACTGTCATCCACAACAGTGGTCTCCCTGTCAGCAGCTAATGGTGTCATCCACCCCAACAGCACCGGCAGACTCTCTCTACATGTATAATTCCTGTGGTGCATGCAATGCCAACTGAGTGTGTGTGTGTGTGTGTGTGTGTGTGTGTGTGTGTGTGTGTGTGTGTGTTTGTGCATGTATAAGTATATTCCCTTGTGTATTGTGTGTTTCCTGCCTATGTGTGTGCAATACAAATACATTTTGAGGCTTGTTCCACCCTGTGAACCCCCCATTGCCCTACTTTACAGGGTCTGCTGATGTCATCCACCTTAGATACAGCATTGGGCACTCTGCAAGTATAGAAGCTCCGTGGCACACGTGATAAGTGTGTAGCACTATAGTGCATACAACTAGATAGGTAGGGGCTCTAATCTCAAGACTGACAAGTATGTGTGTGTGTGTGTGTGTGTGTGTGTGTGTGTGTGTGTGTGTGTGTGTGTGTGTGTGTGTGTGTCTGTGTGTGTGAAGCCTATCCCCTGTGGGTGTGTGGGCTGGTTATACCATTTTGAGGCATGTTCCACCCTGCTGATTCCCCCATTGCATTAATTGCAGGGGCTGTTGATATCATCCACCTTCCATACAGCATTGTACACTCTACAGGCATGCAAGCTTTGTGGTGCATGTGGTATGTGCTTAGCACTATAGTACATATGACTGGATAGGTAGGGGCTTTAAACTCAAAACTGACAACTGTGTGTGTGTGGGGGGAGCCTATCCTGTCTTGGTTATACCATTTTGAGGCCTGTTCCACCCTGATGACTCCCATGACTCCCCCATTGCATTAATTTACAGGGCCTGGTGATGTCATCCACCTATGATGCACTGTTTGCCACTCTGCAGGCCATACCTCTCAATTGTATGCAGTCTTGCAGAATGTCCAGATGATTGCCTCATATATTTGGACTGTCATAAAATTGTGGTTTTCTGGCAAATCATTGGCAAATCATTATGAGCTGAAGTCAGAAAATAATGACAGACAGTTGAGTGTCAGACTTCATACCCTTCACAAAACTAATACTAATACGAAACCTGTCACGCTATCAGTTATCTAAGTTTGTAAGAGTGATATGTAAAAACTGTCCCTATTTTTGGGCTTTTATCCCCCCATTATTGAAGGTTTTTCCACATGTACTGTGCTAAGAGGTTGAGAGGTATGCCTCAGGCATATAAGCTCTGTGGCATATGCAATAAGGACATAGCACTATAGTACATGCAACTAGATAAGTAGCGGTTCTAATCTCAATACTACCAACTGTGTGAGTGCATGTGTCTGTGTATGCATATCCCCTGTAGCAGTGTGGCTGTCTTGCCTGTGTGTATGGAATGCTTATACCATTTTGTGTGCCTGTGCCACCCTGTTAACTCCACCATCACCAACCTATTCATGGCCTGCAGAGGTCATGTACCTTAGATGCAGAGTTGCACATTTTCAAACACAATAGCACTGTAGTGCACACAATACATATGGTGTGCTATAGTGTACATAACAAGATAAATAGATGTTGTAACTCCAAAACTTGCAACTCTCTCTGCATGAGTGTTGGAATGCATGTCCCCCTGTAGCAGTGTGTGTGTGACATGGTTATACCATTTTAAGTGCCTGTTAACCCTCCCAGTAGCAATCCTGACAGTGCCTGCAGATGTCAACCACCTGAATAGTAGGGGCAGGCACTGCAAAACTGTATAAGCTCCGTGGTTCATGCACTATGTATATTGCGCTATGTTATGTATAACTAGCCATGTAGGTGTTCTACTAATAACAAGGGCAGTTCATGAGAGTGTGTGTGTGTGTGTGTGTGTGTGTGTGTGTGTGTGTGTGTGTGTGTGTATACATATGCATATCCCCTTGCAGCAGTGTGCCTGTGTTAGGGCCACAAACATACCTCCCGACCCCTTAGAGAAAGACATCTGGAGAAAGCCATACAGAAAAGTGGGACAAAGCCCAAATATTAGGGTCAATCTTTAAATAGTGCTCTGACAAACATACAAAGTAGATAGCATAACAGGTTGTGCATTCACATGCATTGTCTAAAGGGTATGAAGTCTGACAGGAAAATATCCATCATTATTATGTAACGTCAGTCTTCAATGATTTCACACTACTTTGCCAGAAAACCACAATGTTATGGCAAATGGAACAAAAATATGTGGCAAACATCAGGACATTCTGAAGACATCTGTAGAGGTAAGAGGTATGGCCACCACCTGTCCCACCCTACAGGTTGCAGTCCATGTTTAGCCATGTGTGACCTGTGACAATGACACAAACAATACAGAGGTCCCCAGAGTATAGGACAACAAACATTTTCTAAGGTTGTCTACTACTTGCATAAAGTAGTTATTTCACATCAGAAGCACCTTACTGGTATGAGAAATAGCAAAACCTATGGTAATCTGATACAAAAAAGCTGTCATACTGGCAAACCAGGGGAAGTCCTGTCTGTTGCACTTGCCATGGGTTATGGTATGTCCTGCCAAGTGTCATGATGCTACAAGACGTGTCCCCATCACACATTTAATAAGGTGTCAGCCCTAATCTGTGTTGCCTGTGTGTGTGCAATATCTAGACATGTGTATGCCGTGTGAGTAGCTGCTGCCCCAATGACCCACATGTATGAAGCCATGAATGCTAACTGCCACCTCCCACATATGTAGGCATCACGTAAAGCTGTGGCAACTGTAAGTACTGTGCTGTCTGTCTAATGTTAACACACTGCAATGGGGTCATACAGTGGGTATGGAATGGTGACTAGGTCCTGGTCTCCAGCTGAATGCAGAAAACAGTACCATCATACTGTATATCGAGGACATGGACCCACTGTTTCCCACATCAATAGAAACCCCATAAATACACAAACTGTGTTGACAGACCTGGCTACTCACATTGATAACACTGTTGCATTCATCCATCAAGTAGTGGCAGTGGTCAGAAAAGGCTTGGACATGGTTCACCACATAGGTAAAGGGACAGCATCCAGACAAAAGGTAGACATTACCTCTGTATAGTCCTCAGTCAGTACAATAATACATTATCAGCATGGCCAGTCTGGTATGCACCTATGCAGACATCTTTACCAAAAGAAAAGGCTATGTTAACACCCACAAAGGTTATCCATAGCCATCAATACATGTTCCATGCAGACAGCCTCAAATCAGTACTGCCCCACTTGGTATTGGACAGGTTGTCCACAGGTGGCCTGTGGCATGCCTAGATGGCAATGTTGTTCTCAGCCCTTCAACACCTGCCCCATATATGTCACTATAACTCTATGCAATTTACCGGCATGACAGGCCTAAATCACATATGAGACAGCAAAAAAAAAAAAAAAAAAAAAAACAGCTGGAGAGACAGGTTTGTCTCCCACAAGCTACGCTGTGTCAGGAATGCACTCCCCAAACATATCAAACAGAGTACCATGCAGACCCTCATCAACTGCATCAAGGTTGAGTGGATGGGAAAAAACATATCTGGCCCAGGGGTCCAAACAGTGTCCAGCAATGCCAGGAGCAAGAGGTTCTGATTCTGTTGAGGATAAAGTAATGGCTAGGCTTATAAGAGACCCAGGGGAAGTACTCTAGTAACCTCCTCTGTACCTATGAACCTAGGATCCTATGGAACTCCCAGTTCCACACATATGCACCCAGGTAAACATGCACATATACAGCCGTAACTTGGCGATGAAAAAGTGTCTGTATTGCCACTCTGCCATCTTGAGCTTCTGTAATGGCAGTAGCTCACCACGACTTAGACACACAGACACCTGGAACAGAAACAGAATAAGGTCTGTGACACAACAGTCAGTCAGCAGTACTAACAGCAATAAAGCATCATGGCAGAAAGGTACATACACTTTAATATGCACGCATGACAATTGCCAGCAGACAGCACCTTACAGGTCATAACACGACTATACTATAAACTGACATTAAGTGTACTATATTCACCCTGTTCATCTGACACATATTAGCATGCCCCTGCATCGATGGCATGAATAACAGGGATGTGGCACAGGTATCAGCACATGCACAGGGTGTGGTGTGGGGTTGCCAAAGACCTAGGCTGTGCCATACAGTTGACATCATGCTTGTGTGTCTGGAGGGGGTGCTGGTCAGCTGGGCCATGCAGAGGAGCTGTGTATGTCTTTTGGTGACCTGCATGTGACAGTGATGTGTGAGTGTGTGCATGCACAGAGTTAAGCCATGTGCTAGCCCTAAATGAGGGTATGTTGGACAGCAGTGGACTGTACATGGCAGAATGCAAAGTTCGCCTTCTCCGGCCACGAACACAGGAACTGGCTCTGCCAGGAATGGCACTGGCATCACCATGCCCAGGGCCAGATGTTGTATTACTTCCTGATGGTGACTGTTGTCTGCTGGGTCAGTGTCCCTCACAGGACTGCACTGGAACATGTGGCCAAGGCCTGCCACATTGTGGTGTGGACAGCACCCTCCCTTCAGTAGTGGAGGTGGTACTGCCACTATGAGAGTGTGACTGTGCATGGCTATTTGGGCTGTCAGCTGATGTTGTTGCTGACCTACATCCACGTGTCTGACACCCTACTCCCACCACATGCTCAAGCACAGACATTGCATGGTTAAGGACTGACAAAGTCTCACCCCACTGTCTATCCACTCCATCAACAAAATGACATAAGGCATTACCAGTGCCATGGAGGGAGTCATGCATGCCAGGGAGTGTGGCATCCATGACCCTGAACATCTGTCTGGCGTACCATTCACAATGTGCCTGTGCCTCCATGACAGACTGAAACATGCTTCAGTTGACACATGCTGTTACACCTCTGACAGGGGCTGGATGGGCAGCAGTCCTCCTTCAAACACCCCTGTCAATCTGCCTGTGTGGGACCTTTCCAGCTCTGTCACTATGGCTAGTGTCTACAGTGACAGAAACCATGGTCACCACACTCCCCGGTTCAATGCCACCACACTCTGACTGCCCAATATCTGTGGCTGCTGGGTACTGGGTATGTGTGTGCATACTGAATGTGTAGGGGGACATTGGGGGTGGAAGTGGGATGTCAGCAAATGGGACAGATTCAGCCCCCAACAATCCCAACTGTGCTTCACAATGGCCACTATTATCATCAGAGTCTGATGAGAAACTGACATCAAGTTGTGAGGGGGACACACTCCAACCCCCATGTTCACCTGTGAGGGGAAGACAACATGACAACATTAATTTCTGCGCTATAATGTTTACTGATCCACACACACACACACACACACACACACACACACACACACACACACACACACACACACACAGATGAGGTGCCACAAAGGCATTATACAGACAACACTTTCTGACTGATGATGCACAACACGCAATCAGATCAACAGACACACTCTGGACAGGCCCTCAACAACATTCAGTGCAGCTACGTCCAGTTAATGTTGCTAGCACTATACACCTGTGAGATACGTAACAAGTCAGAGTATGTGATGGACCTTCACCTAAAACACAGTTCACCCATTTGCGCAATAGTAATTTACCTTTGTATAGCAGACTGGCTATACCTATACAAAACTATGTGCTAATATGTTACAGCTCCTGCAAATATGCTACTGTAATTTCTAATATGATGCATTGCAATGAACCCCACCACAAGTGAACATGAACATATTGCAATATGGCTAAGCTTAACAGTCATGTCCATGGCAAACTGGCATCCCTTAACATGCCTAGGGTATAGGTGAGCCATAGCAAGACAGTTCCACACTCACTGGCTACAGTTTGATGTTCCCCAGCCACACCAGAGGTACCTATGGATGTGTGGGGGAGAAGTATTGTCAGTACACACATACATGTGGCATTGGTACAGAATACTATGTGCATTTATCAACATGTACATTACAAGCTGTGATATTACCCAAATTGCTGACATTCACAATATGTGTGCACACGTGTGCATTACAAAACACCACCCACAAATGCAGATTGACCTGACATATGTGTACAGGTATGCAGAGGCTGCCAGTATGAATGCTACAGTTTTAACATGATGACCACTGGAGACATACCTGGATGCCCCCCCTTGGCTGTGGAATCTGTGCCACCCACCTCCACGACATATGTACTGATGGCTTTCTGTGAACTGGTGTCTGAAACCAGGTTTGCCAGGAACTCCTCTGTGGCTGAGGGTGGTGGTTTTATAGCAGGTCATCCCCATGTGCCAGCACGGTCCCTAGCCACAGCTGCAGCCCTTTGCTCTACATGATGTATGATAACTATAGCACGGCATTGGACCTGCTCATAGCTCCTGTCCCTGTGGCCCATATCATTCACTGTTGCTAACCAGTCTGCCCACAGTGACAACAGCACCCAGTGATGGAGTCTCAGGGCATCAATAATTGCAATGGTCTCAGCGTCTGAGAAGGGTGGATTGCAACGTCTAAACATCCCACCTGAAAGACATGAACAGGGGAACACATCACAGGATTGCATACATTGCTCACCATTATGCACACGCCCTGCACATCCACTTTTGCCAGCACTATCCACTGATAATCTCCCATATCATACCCCACCATCTATTGGCACAGTATGTCTGTGGCTATGGGCAACATAGTGGCAATACAGTATGCATTGCCTTCCTGATCCTCATGCTCCATGCTACTTGTTGCATGTGCTATGAGGTGCTCAAATGCATTTACCTGTTGCGCCTGTTAGTACTTGTTCATATCCTGTCTACATGGTATGCTGCGGTGTCAGCTTCCTAGTGTTGTAGTAAGTCCCTGGGCTGTAGGTCTACCCTTCAGATCCCCCTGGCCTTCCTCCCTGAGATCCTGGGCTATATGGCTGGCCAATGTCCTACAGTCTCCCCTGCCAGTGTGTTTTTTTATGGGTGTTCTGACACAGTGTAGCAACTGCCTCATGTACATGGATGGACAACCATCAACAAATATCACCAAGGAACACAGTGTGTGAGAGATGCAATGACAGTAGGAACCTGCAGTCCATGCTCTCTTCCTGTCAAGTCTAAATATCTATTCTGTCCCCACAAAGGTTCTCAACACAATTAGTACACCTCACACACCAGGCACACCTACATAACACACACACACACACACACACACACACACACACACACACACACACACACACACACACACACACACACACATTTGCAGTGGACCTCAACATCCACATCCACAAACAACGGAGACCTCTGAGGCAAAGCCACACATGAACACCACAGCCATACACAGCACATACCACACATAGCCACACACCAGGTTCCACAACCACGCAGGCATCAGCACATGTCAAACATGTTACACATAGGAGACTCCATTGTGAGACACAGTGATGTGTCTCTCATCTGGCTGTAAATGTGGATGGTCACAATTTCTTGTCTGTCAGGTGACAGACTCTGCCATATTGCATATGCACTGCTGTCTCTCACCAACAGGTACTGTCATGAGTCTGTCACAGTCTATGTTGGTGTGGCTGACCTGAGATGTACATCCCTGGACTATATGCAGTGTGACATGGGTGAGCACACTGATTATGTGTCCCAGGCAGGTATGCCCCTAGCCTTATGCAACACTCTGCTGTCACCCACACTAATGCCACAATACATTCAGGAAATGATTGACCTTAACATGTGGCCTTTTATCCTGTGATATTCCAGGGGGTTCCGGTACCTGTGAGCCTGGGATGCTAAGGTCAACAGACCATGATGCTCTGCAACAGACGGTCTCCATCTGTCTCAACTGGCCTTCAGGCATCTGGCAATGGTTCTCTCCACCCCTAGAGTGCCTTCATTAGGAAAAGTGGTGAGGTTATCAATACCAACATACAACTGTCAGTGCAGCACACATTGAAGACCATGCTGCAAAATCCTAGGTGTCTACACATCACTCTGCCCTCAATGCAAGCATTCTTAACCCTGGGAAATGCTGACATCTGTGCAGTCACACACACATGGTTCAAAGTTGTGTAGACCATCCCAGCCTTACATGGTTAACAATCCTATAAGACAGTCATACACCAAAGTGTGGATGGAACTGGAACAGGACATGTGATTTCAGTATATATGACACACATACATTCCTCCATGCTGTACAGGCAGAAATATGTAAAGGGGACTCTGCAGGGGCAGTTCACCATTGGCAACACACCTATTGAAATCATACCTAGCTGCCAGCCACCAAATTGTGACCAGGAAGACCATCCTGCCTATATGGACCTCATCAACTGTATTCTAATTTGAGTATGTACCCTGATCCTGGGTCACTTGAACAACCCAAACATACATTGGAAGATGTACCCATGCCAGCATGCAAATGGTCAGAGAGCCATCAACAGTGGGTTTACAAACACCTTGGTGCAGCTTGGGGCTACCCCCACATGAGGTGAAGGTGTGCTTCATAGAAGAAGGTTCATAGGTTAGTACTAAGCTAACTGCCCTTGTGAGCCATTTTAAGCTTAGCCAATTATCCCTTGTGAGACTCAAACCCTGCACCTTGTGTTTGTAAGGCAAACACCTTAACCATTAGGCCACCCTCCCAACCAGTTGATATTACACAAAAGAGGTTACCACTGCAGCATCCCTACAGTGTCAATTGTCCATGGCAAAGTGACCATCATGTGATCACGTTTGCATCACCATCTCCCACAATACCCATCTAGATAGGGTCACATATACACACACCTCCAAGTTGGAATACAGCTTCCTGTGGGGTGGTATACACAGCTTCACAGCCACAAACCCCTCTGTAGGAACTGGCACCAATATCCACACATGCACACATGTGCTAGATGTGCATTTGTATAGATGCGTGTAGTCAGGAATACCTGACAGGACTACATCATCCTCTGCAAGGATACGTAGACCTGTCTGGTGGACATATGCAATACATGAGTGCCTATACCATGGCTGACAAATCTCTATCTGAGACAAAGTAGCAGCAGGTGCCCATTTACAAGCAATGTCTCGTGGGAACAAGCGAATGGGATTACTCCTGGAAACCTGCACAGCAAACCCAGAGCCCACATTGTCGACATCCACTACAGACAATCATTTCCTGTTCTGGACATATGTCTGGAACATGACAGGAAGCACATGCATCTGTTCACTTGTGGTAGTCAAGGACAACAGCTGTACCAGTACTGTAGGTATAGCATACGTGATGCCTGAAAGAGTCAGTGTGTGCCCCCCCCCCATCAGTACATCAGGATGTCCACAGTACCTGCCTCCTTCTCCTATATGTGGGGAACAGGTCACCACTGCCATGTAAAAGTCATAGTATACATCTGCCATGAGAGCCTATCACATGACATGATGCATCCTACATAACCCCAAGCATAAACTTGCAACAACATAAGTCACTATATTCAAATGAGGCCTGACTACCACCTTTGTCCCAACTGTATGAAGGACAACCACTGTCACCTCTTTACACTAAGGTGGTGTGACCACTAACCTGTTACATTATACACCCATCAGCCTAACCTGGCTGTTCTGCAAGGCCATAGCACACTTTTTATTGAACATCATTAACAAGGACATTGGCGACCTCCACATTCTCCATCACACAGAGTTAGGCTTTGACAAGGAAGGGATCATGTCTGATACACTTTGTTAACCTGTTTGACACAGTCACCAAAGCCATGGACGTGGGGTGACAGTGCACACTGCCTACCTTGACCTGGACAAAGTCTTTGACAGTATAACCCACCTGACCATGATAGGTATACACTTCCAAGTATGCATCACACTATATGTTACCATAGGGGTAGCACACTGGCATGCTGACATGATCCAAGCAATCCACCCCAAGTGGTTGACCCATAACTACCCACATAACCTGTTGTTCTGTGTTTGGGCCTCTGTTATGTGTGATGTATACATCTGTGGTGCAGGGCACAGCCATTGGCCTATGGCCAACCATGTCTGAAGACGACTGCATGTTGTGTGCTGTCACCATGTTCCCTAGTGATGTGAACATCTGCCTAGGAGAATCTCATATAGATGCATGACTGGTGCCAGAAACATGGCCTCAGGCTGCATAGCAGGACTTGCAGTGTCAATCGCTTTGGGGAGAGTGACATCCTCACATACTATCTCAGTACTAACAACATCCTAGGCATGCTATAAGTCCTGTGGGATCTGTGCACACAGGTTGATGGCAACATGACATTTCACCACCATGTTGCTTCTGTTTTATGGTAAACCTTCTATATGGCTCACCTCATACCTAAGGGTAATTCATCCAGGGACATGGGGTCCTAACATCCCTATAGTCCCCAAAAAAGGACCAGTATTGTGTAAAATGTGCCATCCATCATTCACCTCACACAGCACATGCAGCAGCTGGGGACATCACAAAGGTTTCCCACCAGGGAGTACCAGGGCCTCAAACATCTACCATACATAGATAGGCTATAAGCTCAACCCTCTACTTGATTTCATACATACTCCTCAGAGGTGACCTCTGTCTGGCATGCAAGGCAATCATGGACCCCACATTGTTGGGACTGCTGCACAAGTGCAACTCAAGCGCTACTCTATTAGCCAACACACACCCTCAACCTGGTGTGTGACATGAACTGTGCTTCTTGGGAGCCCAGATGTGTGTCCCACATACTCACCCTACTGTGGAATGGTCACCCTGTCCACATCAGGCAGGGTAGCTATTTACACCTTTGCAGGTAGAACCTGGATAACTAGATGGTTAACTGCACAGACACTCTTGATATACTTACATTTGTCCTTGTTGGACTGGGGCATCATGTGCTGCCTTGCATACACATGGGCTAACATGTGGCCTAGGCATATGGGGTCTCAGGACCCATAGCCTAGTAACCTCATATGGTCCTAAGTATACCAGTTATGGCCTGTGTGCTGTGTCAGACTGTGTTATCATGTATCCACACCAATTACTGCCATCGACTGTGGTGTGTCCCCTATGGGCAACATTACAGTACCATGTCATACAGCCAACATTCGACAAATAAGTGAGTGGTACTACAAGTGCATGTGGACATTCCAGCAACATCTATGCTGTACAATAACTGAAAGCAGTGCATATGTGGTGTACAGTTACCTCCTCGTAGGTGTCTGACATCTGCAGTACCTAGATGTTTGATGAATGTGCACATGTGACTGATATATGTGGACACCATGTCAGACAAATGTGGATATCTGGAAACCAGTTTGACAATATATAATGGGTGTTCCCAGAGTGTGCAGAATGTGTCTGTGACATGCCAGACCCCTCTGAACACAGTAATGGTACATTCATATCCCTTTCATTGTATGCTCAATATGTACACACTGTTGTTAAGGTAGAGCCGGTGTCTACCCAGTACTACTGCCTATAACCTGCTGTCCTGCTGCACTGGGTCACCAGGTATGCTAGCCATGGCTGTAGGAAAATGAGATACAGATGTGGACTACATAGTGACCTAGCCAGAGTACACCAGGAACAGTCAGGGTCACCTGGACCATCTTTGTACTAACCCTGTGTGACATTCACAGACTGAGAGGGGGTCACTGACAGTATATGATGTGATATTCCAGCTGTATCCACCAGTAGTTACTGTCACTACTGTACAACAGACAATCTAGTAGCATTGGTACATGAGCTGACCGTTGCTGGGGGGAACTCAGCGACCAGAGCTGCGACCTATGTCACTGCAGACAGAGCCAAAAGGCAAGAATGTAGGTGCTGGACAGCAGACTAACAGCAACATCTCATTCCAAGATATGTTGTTGCAACCTAGTGTTGAAATTCCTATTTCCCATAACTGCATTCCCCTATCTGTACTCCATAACATGGTTACTTCCATGACATACATGGTATAGTGTTATACTTCTTTGTGAGCAGAAATCCAGTGGTATTTTCCTTGGAAATCGCAGGGTGTCTCATGAAGAAAGTCAAAGACCTTTTTACCATAGGCAGCAACTTGCCTTTTGTAGGTAATGCTCATGAACAGATGATTGCCTGTGCACCAGTCTGTGACTTCTACTTGCTAATAGCATCCAGAACAGGTGGTTTGCATTGCCATTAGCCAATAGCATGGCAACACAGTGCTATAATTAAGACCTTCATGTCGGCCTTGGCCCTTTTCCTGGCCTGTGAGAAGGACATTATCGAGGTGTGGGAGCCACAGCATCACAGAGGGTAGGTAGAAATACTGTTCACTGTTTGGATTGATGTGGTATGTCCACAGTTTTTCATGCTGTGTTTGGCCATTGTTAGCAGACTTTCTGATTCTGATTCTGTGGCAGGTTACTGTATAACAATGTGTGTTGGGGTCAGTAAGGAGACAGGCAGATGAGAGTGTCATACATCATTTTTATTTGAATGTGCATACTGCTGCAGTTGATGTTGGTGCATCAGCTGTGTATGTTTTTAGGGGGAGACTGTGACACATGCCCCTGTCACCTGAACATTCCCCCCCAACCCTTTATGTATGGGTGTTGTGTGGATGCCCTGTTCTAGGTTTTTGGGAGGTATGGTAGGTCTGTAGCAGATAGCTGAACATACTGTTGCATGTGTAGCAGGCCACAGCTGCTGCATTCGGGCCAGGACTCCTACCGGGGATTGTGAAGACATTGGGGGACTGCAAGCTGTATATGTCAGTGAGGGAACAGTGTCAGCTCTTGTGTCACAGCATGGCTGGGATGAAGGTACCCATAACAGTCCAGGTGAGGCATGTGCCTGTGGGACATATGTTAAGTAGTAGTGCCATCTAAAGAGTGGTAGGGGACATTTAGGACATGTATTCATATTTGTGACATGTGTCCCACTCTCTAGACCTTTGATGTGCTACTATGGGTGGGAGTGACTGCAGTACCAGCAACCAGGTTTACTAGACATTGCAGGGCTCAGTTATTTCTAGGTTGTATTGCCAAGCATGTAGTTGTTGTACAACAGACTGGATTGTGGGCCTGAACTTTGGGTGTCCATATGTCAGACATGCTAGGAATGTAACAGCTAGAGCTACTGAATCATTATTATGGGAGGTGTAGTTGCAAGACATATGTGCATGCATACATTGTATTACACAGGATTGGCATGAACATGTGTGTTTGGATGGCTATGACATGTGACACTGACCTGTCTGCCATGCTTTTGTAATCTTAATCTGCACTGACTTGCCAGTACTTCAGCACACAGAATAGGCTTGATGACAACCATGCCATAAGTAGGTGGCACAACTGTAGAGATTCTGCAACACTCTGTGCAGTTGTCAGCTGTACCTGCTATCGTAGGCCTCCCATCAATCCATAATCATGTCTTTGGCTGTGTACTGGTTTGGTGTCTGTATCACAGGCCTAAGTACGCTATAATTTATCACATTATATGTAGAAGTAGTGTCACTGGTATTCAGGATATCTTTGCAAAAACACCAGTAATTCCCCAGAGCCGAGTAGGCCTACTGGTGTATTGCACTGAACTGTAGTTCAGAGGGTCCTGGTGCCAATACTTGCCAGGGATGTCTTTTTCCCTATTACATCACTGTACTGCATGATGTATTTACAAAAGCAGCAATAACTCCCCAGAGCTGAGTTGTCATAGTGGTGTGCTGCTCTAGCTATAGTTCAGAAGGTCATGGGTTCAAAACTTGGCAGCAGTGTCTTTTTTTCCCCTAATGTTACATCACTGTACTGCCTGATATATTTACAAAAGCAGTAGAAATTTCCCAGAGCTGAGATGGCCTAGTGGTGTGTTGTTCTGACTGTAGTTCAGCAGGTCCTGGATTTGAGACTTGGTAGGGCTGCTTATTCTGCTGCTGGGCAGAACAATGTCTAAATCAGATAAGGTGATTTAAGCAGGTTTGCATGCCGTCATGCTAAGCAGCACTTATCCCCACTTAAACCTGTGCTATGTTCAAAAAAGAAAAGAAAAAAGGGGTGAAATGGGGGCAAGCAGGGGGAAAAACAATATGAAAAACAGTGAGGGATGTGCAGGATGGGTGTAGGAAAGGACCATAGCTCTCCATTTCTTGGGCAGCAACAGCTGTGCATGATATGGACAATTTGGAATTTGGAGCCTCACACCCCACAGGGAGAGGTGTGGGTGACATAACTTTGCTGATTAATTGATGGGATGATTGATTCATGGCAGTGTACATGGGGGTGAAATGGAGAGCTATGTATGGGACGAAATTCTTTTTTGAGACAGACACCCATTTATTTATTACTTTTAAGATGAGAGTGGGATGTTGGGGAACAATTGTAGGTACGTTTGGGGAGGTAAGTTGGGTAGGAAAGGTTGCTTTTGCAGACAGGCAAGACAGTGGACAGGGGCAGTGTATGACACAAGAGGGGGGTAGGACAGTGTATGACACATGAGGGGGGTAAACACCTTGGATGGGGAGGGTGGTTGGGAATCGGAGGACCAAGTGCCCCCAGATAGCAACAGTGGGACTGAGATCCCCACCCATGGGCAGTTACCACTGCCCCTTCACTTCCCTGAAGGTGGTTGTGCTGGGGGCTGGGTGCCGGGGCCAGCCTGCCCCATGAGGTGTACCAGCCTACCCTCAATCTGATACAGTCTATCATTCAAGTCATGTTGGATGACCCTGCGAATCATACCTGAAACCTGATTCTGGGTGACAGTCTCCTCTCTGTGCCTGTGCCCAGGGAGGTGGACTCCATCCTCTGAGGCAGTTCCACCCAAGGGTGGTACAGGACCAGCAGAAGGAGCAGCTCCAGGTTGGGTCCCAGACATGCTGGGACCCAGTGCCATGGCCAGATGAGGTGGGATAGGCGGATCAGCCAGAACCGGCCTACCCAATCATGCTATGGTGTTGAGGTTTGTCAAGGTGTATTGGTTAGTCATGAACAAAACATTTCGACATTAGTTATTACAGCATGTATATAGGTGTTCCTATTAAGCTAGAACAATAGAATTGCATAGCATATGGAACACAGGCATAAATGGAATAACAGTCATTATTTAAACAGCATGCCAGTAACCATCACGGCAAAAGGCCAACAATGGTGGAATTTCAACAAGGTATGTTAGTATGCAACCATTTAAATATATAACCAATAATACAACACAAGGCCAATCATTAGGTTTTGAGAACAACATATGTGGAAATGAAACCATATCCATAGTATAAGAATAATAATTTGTGATGCAGATAAGAGGTGGGGGGGAGAAAAACATTCCATTAACAACTGTATATGTATATTTTTTACAACACTAATGCGGAATACTCTACAGGTTTTCCACTACTTTACATTTACATGTGGCCTATAGCATCTGTAGCATGTACATAGCTTTCAAGCTGTCAACATGGAATGATAATGGCCAAGCTGTAAGAACTATAGGTACATAACTTCAAGGGACTCGTACATGTCAGGGTAACATATATACTAACAGGTGTACCCTGTACTGATGTTGTGATTTATATCTGTGTCCAAGGTTATTGGCAACAGTGATCATTAGCCATGACAGTGTGACACTTGAGAGACATATATTGTGCACAGTGCATGAAGTATATACCTATCCTGCTGTCATTCATAGGCATGGTAGACATTAGTATACCCTACATACAGCTACTACAGACATTTCTTTACCTGTAAGTCCTGTGTGGAGAATATCTGTTTACAGTATATGACTGTTTCTATAAATAGTCAGTACTACTTATCTGTTACTTTAAATAAATCTTACTACCAGTCCCTATAGTCAAACCCTGGTCTGTGTGTGAAAAAATAACAACATTGAGATTGCTTATCACACTGAGCTACTGGGCCACTGCTGTGGGTTGGTTGACTGATATGTGCATAGAGCTTACCTGCTGACAAAGTCTGACCTGATAATATCGGTACAGTGTCACAGGAGACTGCAGGGACAGCTGAACATACATGCATGCATAAGATTCACGCATGGCAGAGATAGTAGGTGAAGTGTTTTTTAATACTTGGAATGCAGGTGTAGACAATTAACCCCTAGATGATGGGAATATGTGTGTTCTGTACAGACCATATCAGGGTGCTGGGATGCCTACCTGACCCATATACATTTGCAGATGCTATATTTGCGGTCTACAGCTACTACTGTGTCATACTTGCCTGCATCAGCATACATACATTCAGGAATGCATATAGCTAAAATGCAAAGGTTAACAGCAGAAAATCCTGATGGAAAAACACTATAATACCTTACACATTACTATTCAAGGTTCACAAATTAGTGCATAACATAATGCAGATTGCATTCTATCTTGTAGTACAGCTCCATATCTACAATTTAGCAGAGCAGTTCTTTTGCAGCCAAATTTCAGTCACTTCATGGTGTTATAGGCATATTTGCTTTGCAACACGTGTAAAATTGGATTTCTTCAACAACAGAACAAAATACATACAACAACTGTCAGAAGACAGCTTTTATTGAGAGAGAGACATGACACAGTCATTGGTATAAATTTGACAAACTTTATTGTACTCCAGTTTAAATAATGCATGCATTGAAGGTGTGCTGTTATTACAGAACCTATGCAACACTAACACTTTTATCTTCACAAGTCTGACTGCAGTTGTACTGTATTTCCTGTAGATCATGAATGGATGTCATTTATTCCTTTTACATTTAGAATGCCAGTGTAAATTATTACCAGATAACTAGTATTAATACTGTATACCCATCATTCCTACACATTATTACTGTTATTACAGTACAGTCAGAACAGAATATACCTACTGGCAGTTACTACTGTACTCTTTATTATTTATATTACTATATATTGCAAGATATATCTGTACTCACAACACTCTTGGCGCATCCTCGCTAGGCACCGGCATGGGTCTAAAAGTTGTAAGCCCTCTCCTCTGAAGCTGTGGGAAGGGAAAGACACCATTATGTGTACCTGTCTATCAGATATTCATGCTAGAATTTGGTAAAGCAATGGTTCCTACACTTAGAAACTTCTGGGGCATTCTGGTCCCAAGCATCTTGGATCCAGTGGGCCAAGAGCACCCCTTTCCTCCACTTCCAGTCAATGATGATACACCTGCTCACCAATGCAGGGGATTCTAGTAGCATTGGTGAGGTCATGTGTCAGATGGTCTCAGGCCTCAGACTTGTATTCAGAGCCCTGGTACTGGCCCTGCAGCAGTCTGTCATCATAGTTTTTAACAAGGAGCCCGACCATAACCCTGGATTCCAACATGCCACAGCATTGCACCCGAAAGTGTGCTCCATCTCCAACTCCAGCCATAGATCCTGCAGTGATAAAACTCCAACAGGTTTTGGCTGCATTCCCACCTGTACAGCTTAAATAAGGCTATTTCCCTGCTCTTTGCCACCAGTGGACAATTTTTAATAATGCTAAGTGCAAACCCACTAAGCTTAGTTGAGCAGTGCTTAAAGTGGCAAATGCTTATCAATACTTAGTGATGACAAACCCACTTAGCTCAACTGAGGACTGCTTAAACTGGGAGTGCTAACCACTGCCCAAACCAGCTAAGTGAAGCTGCACATTGCTAAGTACTGCTAAAACAGGTACTGTTTTACTGCTTTGCTTGGCAGTGCTTAGCTGTGGGTAAATTACAGTTAAAAAAACATAAAAATATTATTTGAAGTATTTGTTCATTAATGCTAATTTATTATAATGTGCATCTATTTTACTTTATATCCCCTAAACATATGCATTTCACTGCATTATCTGTTAGTGTAACTTTAATGTACTGGACACTTGTGTGTAAATGGGGGTTTTATACTTGGGTCTCCACTAAATATGGGGTTCTAGTCAAGCTGGACTAACCTAGTTAAAAAATATCAATGTATACATAAATAAAAAAATAAATAAAACATTTCCCTATCACATGTAAAAAGCTGAATGGCCTGTATTTGAACCATGCACCTACTGCACAGGAAGCTGTCACTTTATCGATTCGGCTACCAAGGATATGGTGATTTAAGCTATACAGTTCCATATAGCTCTCAGATACGTTTAAGCACTGTTGAGCAATGTGCCGCACTGCACAAACCAGCTTAGCAATGCTTAAATATCACCTTTTTCAATAAAATTAAAAAGATTTGGTTTCTATTTTAATCTGTCTGGCAGGTGTTTATTGCTAAGCAGCATGCTGCACTGCACAAATACAAACTAAAATAAAAAAATAAATAAATAAATAATAATGGGTAATCATAAGTTCACATTTAATTTCAGCACCATAAGGCACTCTCTCCACCCAAGATTGTGCTAAACAGTCAAGAGGAGAAGGTTAACACCCACACTACACCTCAAGCAACACATAGCCCTTCTAAACCCGCACCACCAACACCCACATATAGCAACACTAAATCCACATATGCAGAGGCCCTTAACTGTAACCTGCCCAAGCAACAAAGACCTCTGAAGCTGAAACGCAAACAAACACCAATCACAACCAATGTGTCACATAGTTCACAACACCAGTGTGCCACCCAGCAACAGCCCCTAAGGCAAGACAATGTACCTAACACTTTAGTCATAGGTGACTCTATAGTCCGCACACTGATGTCCCTCTCACCAGGTTGAATAAGGAGAAAATTACAGTCAGCTGCCTGTCGGGTGCCAGGATCCGCCACATAATGCATGCACTCAAGTCACTCCACAACAAGTACAAATATGACTCTGTCATTGTCCATGTTGGAGTGAATGACTTGAGACGTACCTCCCTGGACTACATGAAAAGAGACATGGAAGAGCTCTCGGATCATGTGGCCCAGGCAGGTATGACCCTAGCCCTGAGTAGCATCCTGCCTTCGCCCAGAATGATACCACAATATAAGGATAAAATGATGGACTTCAACAATTGGCTAAGCTTATGGTGTCATTCAAAGGGGATCCAGTATCTGTCTGCCTGGGATGACATGATTGACAGACCACGATGCTTTGCCAGAGATGGTCTGCACCTGTCGCCCCTGGGATTCAGGTTACTGGCTAAGGCTCTTGCCACCCCTATAGTGCCTTTTTTAGGCAAACTTCAAAGGACAAAACCACCACCGTAACAGGTACAAGCATGCAAAATCTGAAGGTAATGCTACTCAATGCTAGAAGTCTAAACCTCAAAATGCACTCTCTCGAGGCACTCCTAAAAATGGAGAGCATCGATATCTGTGCAATAACTGAGACCTGGTTCAAGGCTCCAGAGAGCACCCCTGCAATACCAGGCTACAACTCTTACCACACTTTTCAGCCACCAAACCAGGACCGAAACACTAAAGGTGGAGGAGTGTCAATATTCACCAAGGATATTCACACCACCAGGCTAGTTGGCCAACACAATGTTTCTGAAATTCTCCAAGTGCAACTAACACTAGGTAAGACTGCAATCCAAATTGTAGCTTGCTACAGATCCCCCACCATACCCCAAGATTCTCACTACACCTTTCTAAACATACTGGAAAATATTAAGATAGAACCAAACACCCTAATACTGGGTGATTTTAACTACCCTGCCATTAACTGGGAAAACTACTCATGTCCCAACACCTTTAGAACGGTTCTTGGAATTCATAAATTCCAATGCCCTGGATCAACTAATCCATAGTCCCACCAGGGCTCCAATATCCTAGACCTGGTCATTACCAACATGGGAAATCAATGCTCCATACCTATGGTCACCCCTCGTTAGTCAGGTCTGACCATAAGCTAATCACCCTTAACATCCACATCCCACCCCACCCCCAGTAAAGAAACCACCATAAAAACTTCTCCAAAGCCAACTTCATGCTACTCAAGTCAGAAGTGACAAACTTCATGACTCCCATGCAGACGGAACTGAAAGTTCAACTGCTGAATCCTACACTAAGGCACTGTACGAGCACATCCACTCATGCATGAATCGTGCCATCCCAAATAGAACCAAAATGCTCTCATCCAAAAAGGAAGTCAATCTGGTGGTCCCCTGCCATAAACAAACTTTACAACAAAAGGAAGAAACTTTTGCAGAAAAGAGGAAAATCCCAGGATGCAAAAAACTCCCTTACTAGCCTCAGTAAGAAACTGAGATGCCTCATAAAATCCTCCAAAGCTAGTTACGAAAATAAAATTGCCAAAGATTCCAAAGACAACCACAAAGCATTCTATAACTATGTCAAGAATCTAAATGGCAATGCTCAGATCTGCTCTGAGCTAAAACAGAATGGCATTAAATATACTGATCCGAAGGATATTGCCAATATCCTGGCAGATCGATTCAGTGCCAAATTCACCCCCCTCTCACCCCCTAAATGGCCCATCTCAATACCAGAAGATTGCCAAATTCCAGTAATAATGGCCACACAGGTACAAAACGCACTCTCTAAAGCCAAGAATACAGCATCCATGGGACCAGATGACATCCCGGGCTGTGTACTACATGAACTACAATATGAACTGGCACCTCACCTAAGTGTCATGTTTAATCATAGCCTCACCTCAGGTTTCATGCCCACTGAATGGCGCAGAGCTACAGTTATCCCAATCCACAAGGGGGGATCCACCTTGGATCCCGGAAACTACTGTCCCATCAGTCTGACAAGCCTTATCAGAAAGGCCATGGAGCGTATTATCATCGAATTTATAAACAAAGACATTGGCAACCTTCAGACACTGGACCCCACCCAGTTTGGGTTTGTGAAGGGCCGATCTTGTCTCCTGAACCTGACTTGACTTCTTTGAATCAGTCTCCAGAGCCATGGACAAGGGTAAGGTAGTCCACACAGCCTATCTAGACCTTGCTAAGGCCTTTGACACCATCCCCCACTCTGGAATCATAGATAAACTTACTAAGTTGGGCATTAATCCCTATGTCACCCAATGGGTTGCTAAATGGCTTACTGATAGAACCCACACTGTAAAAGTAGCCGACTCCAAATCCAGCTCCAGACAAGTGACAAATGGAGTACCTCAGGGTTCAGTCCTGGGGCCGCTCTTGTTTGGCATCTACTTCTCTGAAGTACAGGTCAACACTAAGGGACTCTGGCTAACAAAGTTTGCAGATGACTGCAAACTGGGAGCCATTATTGAATCCCCAAATGATGTGGATACTCTACAAAAGGGCCTTACAGAAACAGATGCTTGGTGCCAGAGCCATGGGCTCAAGCTCAATGCCAAGAAATGTATTGTTATCCCCTTTGGGAAAAAACATGTATCCATGAATTACCATATAGGTGGAAGTACACTAAACACAGAAAGTGTGATAAGAGACTTAGGGACACAGGTGGACAGTGGTCTCACCTTCGATAACCACATCGCCACAACAGTCAGGAAATCCTTCTATGTGGCACACCTCATCATGAAGGGCTTTTCATTCAGAAAAAAGGAGGTCATTGTCCCACTGTACTCATCCCTCATTAGACCCATTATAGAATATAACGCCCCATTTGGTATGTACCTGTCAATACATCTGCAACAACTGGAAAGGCCTCAGAAATACCTCACTAAAAGAATCACAGGCCTAAAGCAGATGCCCCTACGCTGACCGCCTTAAAAAACTCCAGCTATACTCTGTCGCATATCGTCTACTCAGAGGCGATCTCTGCTTAACATACAAGGCCATGTCAAACCCAGAGCTGTTGGACATGCTACACTTAAAGAAATCCCAATCCCTCAGAGCTACACGCTCCAGGTA
>NC_056727.1:59736951-59766951 GCF_019279795.1 Protopterus annectens | reverse complement strand
CCAAACACCATCATACTAGGTGACTTCAATTACCCTAATATAGACTGGGAACACTACTCAAGCCCAAACACCCTAGCCAAAAAGTTCCTGGAATTCATAAACTCAAATGCCATGGAACAACTAGTCACCATCCCCACAAGAGGAGAAAACATACTTGATCTCATCATCACGAACATGGGAGCACAATGTTCAACACCGGAAGTATACCCCTCACTGGTGAGATCAGATCACAAACTAATCTCGCTGGAGGTCCTCATCCCACCCCCACCTGAAATAAAAAAGACCACAGTAAAGAACTTCTCGAAAGCTGATTTCACACTTCTAAAGACTAGTGTGGTCTCCTTTAAGGCCCCCGAGCCGGCGGAAAACAGTACTCAAGCCGCTGAATCACTTACAAATGCCTTCTACCAGCACCTGCAGGACTGCATGGATAAGGCAATCCCAAGCAAAATAAAGACTCTTTGTACCAAAGGCAAGCGTCCAGTCTGGTGGACCCCAGCCATAAACAAACTCTACAACAAAAGGAGGAAGCTACTACAAGATAGAGCAAAATCCTTAAAAGGTAAGACACCCTTGATCACTATAAGTAAAAACTAAGAGCTCTCATAAAATCATCCAAAGCAAATTTTGAGAGAAAAATAGCTAAAGACTCAAAAGACAATCATAAGGCCTTCTTTAGCTATGTTAGAAACCTGGGAGGAAACTCCCAGATATGCTCAGAACTAGTTCAAAATGATGTGAAGATTACTGATCCTACAGACATTGCCAACATACTGGCTGACAGGTTCAGTGCAAACTTCTCCCAAAAGGAGAGATATCTATACCAAACGATTGCAGCCCCCAAACATCTCTAATGCCCAAGTGAGAACTGCTCTCCAAAGCAAAAACACAGCATCCATGGGACCTGATGGTGTCCCCGGCTGTGTGCTCCACGAACTCAATGAGGAATTAAACCCACAGCTAGGACAGCTGTTTAATCATAGTCTTACCTCTGGATACGCACCCAGGAGTGGCGCACTGCAACTGTGGTCCCACTTCACAAAGGCGGTGCCTCCACCGACCCTGGAAATTACCGGCCCATTAGCTTGACAAGCCTTATCTGCAAAGCCATGGAGAGGATCATAATGGATCTCATAAATAAAGACATAGGGAATTTGCAGACTTTGGATCCAACCCAGTTTGGCTTTGTCAAAGGCAGATCATGCCTTTTAAACTTGGTTGACTTTTTCGAAACAGTCACCAAAGCCATTGATGAGGGAAAGGCAGTCCATACAGCCTACCTTGATCTGGCAAAGGCCTTCGATACAATACCCCACTCAGGTATCATTGAAAAACTCATCAGCTTAAATGTTAACCCATACATCACAAGATGGGTTGCAAACTGGCTGAGTGACAGAACCCACAGGGTCAGAGTTGCTGGCGCCATGTCAGACTCAAAGCCTGTCACAAGTGGTGTCCCACAGGGCTCAGTCCTGGGCCCACTCTTGTTTGGCATCTACTTTTCCGAAGTACAAGCAAACACAGGAGGGTTATGGCTGACAAAGTTTGCAGATGACTGCAAACTGGGCGCCATAGTCGAAAACACATCTGACACAGATATCCTTCAGAAGGGTCTCACAGAAATGGATAACTGGTGCCAGAGCCATGGCCTAAAGTTAAATGCCAAAAAATGCATAGTCATACCCTTCGGGAAAAACAAGGTTACCCCTACCTACCATATAGGTGGCAATCCACTGAGCACAGAAGAAGTTATCAGGGACCTGGGGACCCATGTTGATAGTAGTCTGTCATTCGACACCCATGTAGCTAAAGTAGTTAGGAAGACCTTCTACATTGCCCACCTTATCATGAAGGGATTCTCATCTAGATCAAGGGAGGTCATAGTCTCCCTATACTCATCACTCATCAGACCAATGATTGAGTACAATGCCCCATTCGGAATGTATCTGACCCGACACTTGCAGCAGCTGGAGAGGCCACAAAAGTTCCTCACCAAAAGGATAAAGGGTCTCAAAAATCTGTCCTATGCTGCCTGACTGAAAGAACTCCAGCTCTATTCAGTCGCCACCGCTTGCTCAGAGGTGACCTTTGCCTGACATACAAGGCCATGTCAAACCCAGATTTGATGAATATGCTTCACCTCAAAAAATCTAGATCCGTCAGAGCCACAAGGGCGGGAGACTTAAACCTCGACACGGCTATTAATAGGACGTGCTGGAGGGATAGATTCATCACCCAAAGACTCCCTATGCTGTGGAACAAAATCCCGGTATATGTGAGGCAGAGCACCTCGCTGGCCTTGTTCAAGAGAAATCTTGACCAATGGATGGGAGATCGCAGATATACCCCAGGGATTACCTCAGTGTCACTGCTCGACAGAGGCACAGCAAAATAATGGGTATAGTTTCCCATACTAAAGGGGTGGTGTAAGCCACAAAACTATGGGCTAGGCTTGTAAATGCCCTCGGGCAGATAGCCTAGTATGAACCTATGAACCTATGAACTTATAAAGATTTTATCTTACAGGTCTGATTGCAGTCAGAGACAAAAATGTCTGGGAAAACCAATACTGGGAATCTTACTGTATTGTCCTCCGGGGTGAACTAATTGCTACCCTGGAAAGGTGGAAGTTTTTGAAGTTGTTTTATAGCTTTCAGGTGCTTCAACCAATCTTAGCAAAGCTCTGGGTGTGTATTGTACCAGAGTCAGGTGACCAGATGTGATGTCATTCTATAACCAGCACTGAAATGATTCTTTAGATATTAGTGAGGTATATTTCCCAACTCTCGGAGCATCACTTTGTTTTTTAGTACCTGACAGGAAAGCTCTCTCACGGATATCTCACACAACCGCACAACTTATCTTACCTTGCTGTAGTAAGCAACTCAGCACTCATCATCTTGCCTTGCTGTAGTCAGTAACTTAACTAGGGAACAGGAATTCTTTAGTCAGTCAGGAAAATACAGTGATATTACTTAAGTATTGTTTTTCTGCATCTTTGTGAATCTATCTAACTGTGTTATTTTTATATCTTCTGTAATTGAAACTCTGGTGTTTACTGTAACTAGGTGTTCAGTATTCTCATGTTTTCTATTTTATTATTTATTATTAAATATTTCTATACCTTTCATTGTGGCTGGTCTTTTGGTGAATACTTTTAACATCTTAAGCGTACTTATGCTTAATTTAGTGACACTGTGGCCGCTCCTGAAAGCCTTGCTGCATTGGTCAAACTCTACCATTTGTATTTGTATTAATTATACTCATTATATTTTGGTACCTTGTAAGTGCCTTAGAGTAGCTGACTGGTGGCAGTGTAATTACCTTATATCTGGGCAGAGGGGGCACAGCTGGTAAATCTGTGAGAGCCTTTCCCAAGTGTGTCTGCGTGTGTGTGTTTGTGTATGTGTATGTGTGTGTATCTGTGTGTGAAAATCATAAATCCAAGTGTGTGTGTTAGCTACTTGCAACAGGGATACAGAGCTTCAAAGTGGTCAGTGTGGAATCTTTTTTGGGGCCTGGAGAAAGACAGAAAGTCCAGACCCAGTTCTGGAGTGCGTTCCCTGTCTGCTCTTAAGGGAAATTATGATTGGTGCAGAGAGCTGTACCTGATACTGTGCATATCCATTTTTGCTCCTAGTGGTCATCACTCAGTGGTGTCAGTGGTGAGAATTGAGGCTTCTTGATTACTGGCCAGGAGTAGGGATCGTCACAATGGATGTATAGATATAGCTCTAGATATGTCTCTCTTTCTTCTCTGTGTATATATATATATATATATATATATATATATATATATATATATATATATATATATATATATATATAGAGAGAGAACTACATTAGATTCTATTTTATATAAATAGGTAGATATGCACACATACACACACACACACACACACACATGTGTGTGTTTGTATATATATATATATATATATATATATATATATATATATATATATATATATATGGAAACACTTTATAATCTCAAAATACTGAAATGTCAAATTTCAGTATCTTGAGACTATAAAGTCGAAGTTTTGAAATAGTGAAAGTGCATAATCGCAAATTCGAATATCTTGAATTCACGGTTATGGCTTTATGCTAGGTAATGTCCGGGGTTGTATGTGGATGGTGTGCGGTACTGTGTGTGGATTTAGGTGTAATGTCAGTTAAGTGAGTGTTTTGTAAGGGTTTTGGGTGGGAGTTTGAGTGTATGTGAGTGTGCTGATATGTGCGATGTGTGTGTGTGAGTGAGTGTAGAATGTGTGTGTGTGTGAGTTCGCTTTTGTTTGCTGTTTGTACGAGCTCGGAGTTAGCATATATAAGTGGGGGTGTGTGGCTAACACAGTCCCCCACATGGGGGATGCAGGGGGGCTTGCCCCCCTGCTTATTTGTGATGTATGTTTGTGGATGTGTGTTGTTTTGTTTGTTTATTTGGGTCTATATTAGAACACCGAACATTCAAAATTTCATGTGTTCTAATATCGACCCATTTTCAGTGAATACTGAAAATATCGAAGAAATAGAAAACCAAATTTTTTCCTAGGGAACGAATTTGGTTGTTCGTTTCTGTTGCTTCGTTATTTTCAGCGCTGTGGTGGAAAGTTACGGGTCGGGGTCAGGTAAGTGTGTGATTGTGTGGACATGAGGGTTAGGGCGGGTTAGGTGAGTTAGGGTTAGGACATGGGTTAGGTAAGTGTGCGATTGTGTGGACGTGAGGGTTAGGGTGGGGTATGTGAGTTAGGGTTAGGGCACGGGTGAGGTGACTGTGCGATAGTGACGGATCTTAGGATTAGGGTTTGGGTTAAGGTAAGTGGATAGTTAGTGGTGTATGTATAGTTTAGTGTAGGGTTAGGTGTAAGAGTTTAGGTGTATCTGTGTGGATTGCTGTTTGGTGTGCTTGTGTTGTGTGTATGCGTTTTGGAACAGCAAATTTTTTCCCTAGGAAATAATTTGCTGTTCTATATGTTCGATGTTTTAAATTTTTGATTCATAGGGTTCGATATTACAACACTCAAAATTTTGAAAGTTCGGTGTTCTAATATAGACCCATTTATTTTGTGGTGTGGGTGTTGTGGTATATATGTGGTCTGGTGTGTGCTGTGTGTGTGTGTGCATGCGTGTGTGTGTGTGTGTGTGTGTGTGTGTGTGTGTGTGTGTGTGTGTGTGTGTGTGTGTGTGTGTGTTTATGTGTTTTTAATGGTGAAAACCTTTTTCAAAGTTACAAAAATAACAAATAGTGCTCTCTTTCAATATGTGGTTATTCTAACAGCAACAGTTTCTTTACTGAATTTCATGAATTCCATTTTCCATTATTTTGACTTGTCTTCTTACCTAATGACTTAAGTTTTTAAAAAATGCACAGCATTGCTCTGTCTGATTTGTCTATTAATTTTGTACATAGAATATAGATAGCAATTTGTTTGTATTGCTTTTCTAAAAAAAATTAAATGTGATACATTCCAAATGTAAATGATACAAATAAAATAGCTTGGTAATGTATCTATACATGTATCTCTGCAATGATATTGTAATTATGACCTTTGTAGGGACAAGTCAGTGTATGCTACATATGTGATATGGCACAGACAAGCAAAGTAATATTGACTAAAGTTATGTTACAGTACAAGCAGGTGAGTGAATG
Source organism: Protopterus annectens (assembly GCF_019279795.1). NCBI lineage: Eukaryota > Metazoa > Chordata > Ceratodontiformes > Protopteridae > Protopterus > Protopterus annectens. The sequence goes on along the minus strand of NC_056727.1, from coordinate 59,761,304 downwards.
GCATCAATGAGACTGGATTAAGAATTTAATCAGGAATTAAGATTACTGCAATGGCTGTTTTAGAAACTGGAGCTTGTGGGGGAAAGTGCATAGATATAAAGGGAAGTACAATATGGACTGGAGGAGTATAATCAGATGCAGTATTACAGGACTGAAAGTTATATAGGAAGAACAGAAACAGAATGAATAAACAAGCATAAGTGATAAAAGAATATAAAAAGAGAGCATGGATGTTTGAGGTATGGTTCATATGATGCCACATGACAAGACAATAAGAAAGCAAAGAAGTAAGCAGACAGACGCAGTGTTAAATCTGGAGCTGAAAGTAATTTATGTGGCAGGTTTTGATTGGGTATATTCAGAAACAAGCACATGCTTACTATATCACACAACATATCTGTTTTGTTCATATATAAAGATGCCAATAAAGTGAAAAGAGTAGCATTATATATAGAGTAGCTTTATAATGGGCACAACACTTCGTTTTTGGTGATTCTAGTGAATAATAGTAATAATCACTGAATGAAGAAAGATAATGAGTATTACCACAAGAATGAACTGCACAAAGAGTAGTCCAAGACAAAAGCAAGGCAAGCCGTTACTGCTTCCCTGTGGCTTCAGCCCCTGCACCCGTGCTGAAAGCGTCTACCATACATCACAGGCATATCCTTTGTGTATGAAGTTAGCACCCTGAAGCCATGGCGCTTAGAAGCTCCTCCTAACAAATTCTGCTCTCTTAAGCCCTCATTGCAGTAACCCCAGTTACAAGAATACAGTTTGCTTTGTTTTTTATTTGTTGCTCAGGCTGTTTTCTTTTATAAAGAAAATTAAAATGCTGGTACCTGAATCCAAATTATTAAAAAAATGACTTTCATCTCAAGTGGAGTAGTTAATTTAGTAAGTGCTATGAACCAGTGATGTGTTTTATTCACTTTCAGTCATGTTAAGAGCCTCAAGGCATTCTTAATAATTAAACAACTCATGTACATATTTGCATACCTTTCATAATCTGTCTGACTGCTGCTGAATTTGTTTGACTAAATATCATTATTCAAGCAGATCAGATGTATTGTTAATTTGTACAGTTCTTGCCTGAAAATGAAAACTTCTTGTAAGGATAGGAGGACCACATAGTATATAAACTGATATAAAGACAAACACACAGAGTAGATAGGCAGATATATAATTATACAGATAGATAGATAGATAAATGGACTGGCACATATGTCTCCTATTTGTGATGTTTGTTTTTTTACTATAATTTTTTTTTCATATGACCTCCAATAGCCCATTTGGTCGTGGTTCATATAGGAAGCAACATGACAACTGAGCCTTGAGACCACTTCTGCCTTGCTAGTACCCACTCTTGGGTCTTGTTTTCTTTTCAAGGTGGGCCAGTCCAGTCACAAAAGGGGTGAATTTATGAATTCCAATCCAATTGTCCAGCTCCTTTTTAAAGACTGACAGTGTGTCACACTGCTTAACTTGGAGAGGAGGTTTGTTCCAGAAAAAGGGTAGGCATTGCTTGACAAAGCTTTCCCTCCTCTTTGTCTTATTTATTTGTAGATCTCTGGCCTTAGTGTAAGCTAGGCTGTTTGACTTATAAGATCATATGTTTATGTTAGATGAATCTCTTATTACACAATCTCTTTCTTTTTATACAAACATATATATATATATATATATATATATATATATATATATATATATATATATATATATATATATATATATGTGTGTATGACACATAGCAATCACTTTACAGAACAACAGTTACATATTTGCCTGACCATTATTTCACATGCTTTCCAAGAAGTACATCCATGTCATAGAGCCTGAACTTTCATTAGTGATGAAAAATATCAGTAAGTTGACTGAGTATTTAGAAGTGACTTTCCTAGGCAAGGATGCAAGAAATTGGATTACACTGGAAGCCGGTGTTTAAAAAGCTGCATTCAAACTAGGGCAGTGGAAGATAGGGATCATTACCTTTTCAAGTCAGAAAGGTCAGTTTACATTTTTTGTGCCATGCCACTTTCTTATACGGGTGAAAAGTCCATAACCAGACATGTAAAACCTAGTTAGTTATGCATATCAAGCCTTACCTTTGACAGGTGTGACCCTTAGGTTACATGCTGTGTCAGCCATCATTCCTGATCTGTGGCTAAGCTACAGGAAGTCAAAGACAAAACTAGCAAAAATACTGTGTATTACCAGCATACAAACCGAATGTGTAATGATGTTTCCTGACACCTTCCTGGAGCTGAAGAATTCACACATAGTCTCTTAAACAAACAGCCCTTAAATGTATGAATGATAGTGAGATCAGCACTGTGGCATTGAGGAATAACCCAGGTGACCCAGATTTGATTAGTGGCCTGGGTATTTGAGGTGGTGGCAGGGAGGGATGGTTGTGCTCATCCCAGTGTGAGGTATTCTTCTGACACACTCTCTGAGGAGAAACATGATTCATAGAGGAGAGTAGTCCTCAGACATAGCAGACAAATGCAGGAGAGGGATGGATAAACACTGGGAGGTCATCAATAACCTCCCTGGTAGAAGCATTTGCTGGCATGTCTCCCCCCCCCCCCCCCAGGATGCCCTTAAGATCTATACTGGCATGACCCTCTAGGATACCCTTAAGTTCCATGCTGGCCCCATCTTTGCAGTGGAGAAATTCCTGGGGTGTAAGGATGAGCTGGATGACCTAGCAATGGAGAGGGGGCACTGGGATGGCCAGAAAGCATGGAGTAGAAAGGGGAGGTATGGAACAGAAACACTTGAAAGCCATTTTTGAAGATAGTAGTGGAAAAAGTATCAAAAGTAAACATTTTAACATGTTGCATTAATTGTTTCAAGAATCTGTCTTGTAAGAGTTTATTTTGCTTACATTTTTTGATTATGAAAATGTTTCATGTTATATTAGAAAGGCTGCCAAAAAACTTGTCCATGTCAGAAATAAAATCATTCTGGCTTACTTGAGATTGCACAAAGTATCAGCTTTGCTGAATTAGTATTTAGTCGACAGAATGTCAGGCTGATTTAGCTTCTAATCTTACTTTGTAAGTCTCTCAATCTAGAGCAGGTATGGTGAAGGTACTTGGCTGAAGGAATAAAGCCTCGTTATTTGTGTCTGTAAAATGTATTAGTCGTGGAGTTCAGTATGTTGATACTGGTGTTAATGTGCATCCAAAGAAGGCATATGACAGTAGAAAACCTGAAGGAAGAAAAATACCCTCATTCTATCCCATACTGATTAGAAAAGCTAAGCAAAGGGAGGGAGAGAAAGCCAGCATCAGTGCCAAAATCAGAATATCCTGGGAGCAATTTTCTTGGCTATGAACTATGTTAAGATCATGAGGGGGTTCATTTCTGAAAATATTTAAAATAAATTGATAAATGGGCATAATTTTGTTTTAGAGTAAGTTAATTATATTTTGCTGTGAGGTATTTTTAAACAGCTGGTGTGAAATTAAACAGAGTTAAACACTACAAATGTAGTGGCTTGATGCAGAGAGGTTGTGTTAATCAAAGGATTGGTTTGAGAGCTGCAGGAAAAACACAGACTGCAATTTTTTGTAGGGAGCGGCAAATGCATACCACTGTTACACAGTAGTATGTGATAAAGCAGTGAATATGCGTCTGTACTTCCTTGCCAGAAGCTATCAATGTCCCAAAATCTTTTGAAGAATACAAATATCAGACATGTCCAAAGGGAAATATGCCAGAACAGTGCTATAATAATTAACTAAAAGTATGTTGTTTACTCTGCACTTTGCTACATGGCTCCTTCATAATGTGTAAACTTAAAAAAATAATAGAAAACAAATATAATATAGAACAGATGAGAAGTATAAAGATTAAAAAGATGTCATGACAAACCTGACAGTGACACCGTAGATTTTTAAATAAGATAAAATATTTTCTCTACACCATGCATAGAATAAGTGCAGCAATAAATTAAATAAATGCTAAGTAAGCTGTTGTTTACTCACATATCACAAAAGAAAACATATTCTGAAACAAAACATATTTAATTGTGATATAAATCTTACTTTTAGGACTACTGTATGAAATCATTTCATGTGAACTTGAGTTTGTGCATTAGCTGTAAGAGATATGGGGATGTGTATCAAAGCCACATGATGAATGGTCTGGGTCCAATAAAACCTTAGACAATGGCTAAATGTCAAATGTGTGATGTACACTGCCCCCCACAAGTGTGTTATTGTACTTATAACAGGGATCACATTTTTTTTTTTTACTTTTAAAAAAGGAAAACACATTCTATGTATATGAGGTAGTCTTGGGGATTCACAGGTGTGTTGATATATTGAATTACCACTATAGTTCCAGTCCAGGGAGTTTACCCTTAATTTACCAATTATAAATACAGAGTCAAGTATTTTGGTGCACAGCAATACCTATTACCTCTTTTTCATACTCTTTATTGCTATCATTGAGAGTATGCAGTTATTTCTGGCCATAATATTGGTTACTATGCTGCTTTGCATTGGAGAAAAGCATTATGGATACCTAAAATAACTAGAAAAACAAAAAACAATCTGGTGATACAAAGTCAAAGGAGTATACTCCTTCAAACCCCAATTAATTTGCTAGTCTCAGTGTTGCAATTGGTGCTTAAAAAGACTAAAACCTTCAGAGGTACAAATACCTTGCCAACATTTATTTTTAGTTATCTTTTACTTATTTATCCTTTATTGACAGGTTAGTCTCAGTAAACTAGTGGCCTCTTTTCAGGGGAGACCCGAAAAGGTATTTATACTACTGGGGAAATCTGGCCAGGGCATCAGGAAACTTCCCTATACTTATTTGGTAGGTGCTGTAGGATCTTTTGCATCCACTTGAGCTACCAACAACTCAAGCATATGGGACCTCAGTTTAACATCTCCTCCAAAGGACAGCACACTCAAGAGTGCATAACACCCTTATGCTTTGGAGCACTCATATGTGTACTGCGAACATTGGCACTTTATGAACAGGATGTGCAGCAACACATTGCTCTTTAAGAATGGGTACCCTGCAATATGTGGCACTTTTAGAGCAGGATGTATTGCAACAAGAGGCACTTCAGGAGCAGAGTTCACTATAATATGTGGCACTTTTAAAGCAGGATATAAAGCATTGCCGTATTTCAGGAGTAGGGCGCACTATAACACCTGGCACTTTCTGAGCAGGATGCATAGCAACATGTGGCATTTCAAGGACAAGGTAGTGGATATCATCTCACTTGAAGTAATTTGAGGACTTACACTAACAGAATATGAATTTAGAAGTGAAAATTAAAGATATCAAAAAATTATGAAATATCCATGCAAGGTTTACCAGAAACTAAGAATCTCAACTGAGACTCCATAGTACTTCCAAGCTCTGTCTGACTTATCAGACAAAGAAGAAGCTGTGATGGATTTACAGATAGAAGACACCACTGTGAATGAGTTAGAGCAGCTGCGTAACAAGCAGGACTGGGCAATTCTTCTGAGGAGTGTGGCAGTGCTAACAGTGGGAGAACTGCCTACCTTAGCAGGTTTTAAAGGCCAGTAGAATTTTTTAGCCTGTTGGAAAGTTGTTATTGTATCATGACCAGAATCTGCTGTTTTTAATTTTTGAAAACTCACTCTGTTTCAAATATGGAATTTCTGCTGGTAAATCCACCTTATTGTACACTAAATATACATCGGTAGATTTTGCCATTTCTTCTGCATGCTCTAGCTCAGAGAAATTGAAGCATCATCTGTTACTTGTGTCTCTCTGTGAAAAGGTTGGAGTTTGGTGCCATTTAATCAAGGGGATGGGTAAGGTATGCTGCCTTAGTAAAGTTATTTGGTAGGACTTTTTATTTCTTGTGAGCATATGGTTATAGTAGAGATTGTTAAAATGTCTAATTTTTTTCAGTCTGGAAAATTAAACATTTAGCATTATTAATTGCTTTATATGACCTTTGGGTCTGGTTCTACATGCATGGATGATACTTTTTTTAATAGGTGATTATTCGGCTAATGAAATTGGATTGCCCTTTTTAAGGCTAGCCAGGCTTCGCACGGTGAGACTCAAACCCTGCACCTAATGTTTGTGAGAGAAGCACCTTAATGATTACACCAACCTCCAAGCTGTCTCATTATGGTTAGTGTCATGTCTAGTACTTGGTTACTTCCTTAAGTTAGTGCACTAAATAAGGCTTCAGTGGTCTTAATAAGAACTTGGATATTTAGAATGTGTGTAGATTGATAGTGATTATTGTTAAATATTGTGCATGCCTTTTACTTTAAAAGTTACTGCATTAAAAAGTGTTCATGGATGATATCCCCCCACACAAATTCCCAATAAATCATACTGTCATCCAATGTTACATTGAAGGTCTCTGTCTTACAGCCATTGATAGTTTAATTGACCATGTTATTTTAGCATGGCTGCCTGATGATGTCACTGGGAGAGGCAGTACTGTCTGCAGCATTAGTAACATACAACACTAGCATTTTCGTGTATTTTAATTATTTTAAAAACAGCTCTTGCAGAATGCTATTAGGAACTGAATTTAATTATTAAAGTTCTATTGAATTTTTTTAGTCTGTTGGAAGGCTATCATTGTATCATGACCATTTTTTTTACTAAAACTCATTCTTTGTTTAAAATATGGAGTTTTTGTGCACATACTTGCTAATAACTTGTGCCAATATTCTGAAGCACCTAATTTTTGGTCCTGAAAGACTGAGTCATGGTTCAGTGGCTAATTCTCTGATTTTTAAGGTTATTTTTTGATTATCTTTTATGGATCAATGTTACAGATCTAGTTCCTGATATTTATATTACATAAAATACTGAGGTTATAATTTCCTGTGCTAATGGGAATGGTAACAGCGCACTGTCAAGCATCATGGGCCTCCGTGACTAGTTATGTGGAATGTGATACTAAAAGATTAAAAAAACAGATGTAGCATTTCTGCAAGAAATTATCGTTAAACAAGGATTATTTTAAATGCACCTGACAATGAAAAGACTGCAGTCTTAGTCATCAATGTCCTTAGTTAAGGTTGGTTACAATTCTTACTTGTGCAGAGTTAAACTGAATTAAAGTAGATTATGCATAGGCCCCCTATTTAAATGTTGGCACTTGAAATGCCAAGTATGAACATGCTTTAAAAAAAAAAAGTCTGAAAACCCAAAAGAGCAAATCCCTGCCCCCCCCCCCCCCCCCATACATATATATACCAACTCTGAGATTGCCATACCTTAGAGAAACAGGAATATTCCAAAAATGACATCTTGGACTTAGTATAAGTTAGTCTGCTCTTTCTGCCATCCATTCTCCTTATTTCAGGACTCGCTCTAGTGGGTACTGACATTTCAATTGGTTACCTGATAGATATGGAAGAGATAGATGGTGCATCCTGACAGTGGGCATCTTACCAGGTGTGGTAGCTTCTGGTAACTTCTAGGAACCTAATTTAAAATACTTAGATATATTTGAGAAATCCAGACAGTTCTGATTAGGTAGGGAGACTGCATCAACCTGAACTCATTGGTAAGGATTTGAATGTGGTTTTGGATACTTCTTTGGATAAAGTCCCCACATGAAGGACAAGACTACATAAGCATAGAAGTATAGGAAACCATGGGTGTGGTGGTAAAACCTTTTCAATGGTTAGGTGATTACCTGGGCCTTTGCAGGCCTGCCATTCTTTCACCTCAGTCTGATTATTGAGCTTGAGCTGTATATATTTGAAGACAGTTATCTTGATTTTTTGTCACTTCTTAACCAGTTACTTGAGGGGGTCAGTGCTTGGAGTCCAGATGGGCTGGTGTTGCCATATAATCATGCCATTATCAACACTCTAGACCAGGTCAACCCCCATAGACAATATGTGATAGACAATTGCCACATTGTTAGGCTGTGGTTTAATCATGTTGTGCAGTTATAGCATAGGCTAGGGTGGAGGTTGGAGTGATGATAGAGGAGGATGCACATTTTAAAGTACATACTTCCTATACACAAATCATTATGTTTTGTGAGATAGAGACCTCTCAGAAAAGGGCAATGTTTATACCCAAACTGATGTGGGTTGTAAATAATCATCTTGATGCACTCTTTTCTGTTGCAGATAGAGTGTATAGCCTGCCTCATTTAACAATCCAGAATTTATTTCCTGTAAAAATTCTAAGAAAGTTGCACAATCACAGATAAGGTTCCTAAGATAGGATGCTCTTTTATGCAAACATTATGTTTTGCAGGTCTTTGGTATGGGGTAACTTGGAATGTACTGGTCGGTTTGAATATGTTGATTATGATAAAGTCATGGACATAGTTTTAGTAATGTGCATGACCAATTGCAATTTGGATCCTGGCCTTACAAAATGAATTAAAACTTGTCTCAGTTTACTGAGACCAGTTATTTTCAGTGCAGCTGGAGTCTCAGTGAGAATGATAATGTTTCCATTCTATTTAAAAAGACTCTGGTTACTCTGAGTCTTAAGAAGATATCTTTGAATGCAAACCTGCCAGCGAGTTAGTATTTTGTCTCTAACCTTCTCTTTAGTTACTGAGAAAGTGGTTTATACACAGCTATACGCTGATGTAGTATCACATGACTTACTGCACCCACAAGTCTCTGCATTTACTTCTAGGCAGAGTTTAACACAAATATCATTTGAGAGCTCAGTAACCTCATGATGGTGAGGTTTGCTTGTGTCTTTCGGCTAAATGAAAATTGTCAGTCTTGGTACTTCTTAATCTTTCTGTGGCCATTGGCACAATTGATCATGGGATTCTTGTTAAACACATGTGGGTGCCTTACACATGTTCCAGTATGGTTGTGGACTGGTTTGTGTCTCATCTTTCAATTTATATGCAACATGTATTGTCTGTGCATAATTAGTTTGGCATCTTTTCCCTCAAGAGTTTCACTGTGCACAGGTTACTGCTAAGGAAGGTCATGATATGGTGGGGTATATTTCTTATCAATTATATGCTGATGATATCCCCATTTTACATATCCATCCGTCTGGAAAGTGTGCCTGATTTTATGATCTTGAAAGACTGTTTGGATTTCGCTCTTGAGATGGTGATCTTCAACTGACTGTAACTTAACCTAGCAAAGACTGAGGCAGTGCTGGCTGTTACTCCCATGTATTCATCAAGACTCCCTCGGCCCTCACCATTGATTACCTATTGTGTGAATCACCATTGATTATTGCGTAAATCCGCTGGAATTTGTTACTCTTACTCATGATATGGGTATTATTATAGTTAATTGACTGACACTTAAGGGCCTGGCATTAACTTTGGTCAAGATATCTTATATTCATCTGAAGAGCATCACCCTGATGAAGTGCTATACACCTTCTTCAGACTTCAGGATGGCAATAAGTGTAGTGGTATTGTCCTGCTGTGACTACTCAAAACACTTTCTTTGGGCTTTCAGGTGGTGATCATTTGCAGTGAATGCAGAATCCAACTGCCAAGCTTTTGACTGGTGTTCCTGGAAGATGAACTATATAAATGCACTAGTCACAAAACAGTTGTTGATTTGTTGAACACTCAGGTACAGGACATAGTTTGCATGATATTCATTTTGATCATGTCAGGAACATAATATATTATGACAAGTTAAAGTCAGCAGGGTTTTGTTTTGATGAATATTCTACTGGTGCTATTTGTGGATTAGAGAGCTGGGATAGATGGCCATCTATTGTTTGCTGATTGCATGTTGGAGTTGTCCTGTGTTTGGGTGGTTAATCTATATCTTCTACTGGAGCATGCTTCTTGTTTGCAGCCTTTGGAAATGATAGGTCATTATGTTCAGGCCAGAAGTTATGTGCTATGTGTGGGTAACTAAGTGTCCTGTGTTCTCCTTTCTGGCCAAAAAGAAGAAAGCTGTGTAGTTTGCTTTGGATTTGAATGATTGTAGGAATTTGCATCTCATTGGTAATGTGAGGATGATATGTACTTTGGATGTGGTTCAGAGAAAATGATTTGTATCTGTCCTCTGAGAGATTGTGCACACTTGGTTTCTGTTGAAGACTGCATGGTGTTTTGGATCATCTGGCATTATTCAGATACAGGACATCATTATTCTTTCAGGAAAACTTGGCTAGGCTTAGAAAGTCCCCCCCCCCCCCAGGTTCTTAGGCTAATAACAACCTCTGAATCTCTGAAACTAGGAATCAATGAATCTATTTGAGGATGTCTGTTTCAGTGTTTTTCCAAACAGGAGCAGCGTAAGTATTTTTAAGATTTGCACTGATATTCTTTTTCAGGATCAGCAGAGCAGATATTTTTGTAGGCTATGGGAGAACATTTTGGAATGTATGTTGGTTGCACCTCTTGGTGGATTGAGTTGAAAGATATAGTTATGTAGGAATTTCATTTTATATTGAGGCATCTTCAATTATACCTTGCCATGTGTGAGTGGAAATCTTTATACGTTCATAGGTTCATATGTACGTACTAGGCTAGCTGCCCTTGCAGGCCATTTTAAGCCTTGCCAATTTCCCTTTTGTTGCTTGAAATAACCTGTCTCATTTGGTGTCAGATTGGGCTTACCCATCCTGTGGTCAGTAATTGTATATTACCCCTGGATTTTATTATAACAAAACACACATGTTGGTTGAAAATTATGTCACTGTCCCATAAGTTCCCAAATCTTGAATGACGGTTATCTTTTACGGGCATATTGTCAATGTTGTATTTCCCTGGCTCAGTTTGGCAGAACTGCTCTGAGTTTGGCAACCTTAGCCAGAGATCTGGAGTGAATCTGAACTAAATCCATAGCATTCTCTGTGTTCAACAAAAAATAAGTATATTTTAAGCTTGCATTGCACTTTTTTGAACTGCATTTTTGATTAACTGCTGCTTCATTTTTTGCTATTTTTACTGCTGAGACTGCTTTCTTCTGCCCTTTGAATTTCTAGTACTTCTGTATTACATAGCATAGGCTAGATTCAGATTTGCTGAATCTACTGTTTGGTATTACTTGAGCACTAAAACCAGTCATCCTACATTAAGAAGGCCCTCCTTCACTCTTGTGGCAGATGTGTGTAGCTCAGGACCCATTTGAGTTGGAGATTGTTGAAAATGGGTCAGGTTTGGGCTTTCCTATTGGTTAGTTTGTGTTAAAACTGTTTAACCTTGCTTGTGCTTAAGCCCTGTGTTTGCACATAGCTACACACCATGCAATGGGGTTTAGCACTGCTGTGTAAAGATGCAAATGCTTAGAAACACAAATTTTCCATTGATATCTGCTAGAGAACCCTCCTTAGCTCCACTGCCTCTCTGTCCGCAGTTGTGCATTGCTACCCAGTGAGCAACTCAGCTACACATTCTGAGGCATTGACATAGCCTTCCACACTTAGCCCTCCACAGAATAACCACCTTTGCTAGTCTCGCAAACAAACCCTAGTCCATCTAGCCCATCCCCACTATTTACTACTATATATATATATATATATATATATATATATATATATATATATAGAGGTCTCTGTTAGAACAACGAAAGCACGGTTCATCGAACTGTACTTTGGCGAACACACTTTAGCAAAAGTGCATAACATCGAATATGCACTTTCGCTAAAGGAGACTGAAAAAAGGAGAAAACATGCTGTTTGCATGTTTTATTAGTTGTACATCAACATATACTGTCGATGTACAGCTAACAAACCTCTTGTGGAGATGGCGGTACAGTGGGGATGAGGAAATATTCCCTTTTCCCCATTGTAGTGCGATCTCGGAGTTAGAATATTAAATTGGGGGTGTGGGGGGTGCAGAGGGGGCTTGCCTCCCTGCAAAATACCGTTTAGAGGTTGTTAGTGTGATTTTTACCAGTTACGAACACCGGGTTTTGGGAAAGTGCACATTCTATATTGTGCACTTTCGCTTTTATGGGATTTGATGTTGTTAGATCAATCTATTTCTCCAGCTGACTTAATTGACACAGGCATCCTGAGGCAATGTAGCAATTGCCTCATGTATACTGACAACCACTTACTCCTAAAGCAAACAAATACAGTATGTGAGAGATGTAAGTATCCCATGAAATTAGAATCAGTCCTCTCACGTAACAATAAACAAGACATAAGACAGGTTTCCAGCACACCCAAGTCCCTCTCACAAGTTCATAAAGTCAAAACACATAAACCCACATATGTGGAGGTACTCATTAACAGCCTACAAAAGACCAGAGACCCCCCCAAGTGCAAACAACATACACATACTGGTACACGAACAGAATATAAAACTACACATAACAACACACATTTCAGTGTTTCAACAAACAAGTTCCTAAAGGAAAACACCTCAAAACCAAATGTTCTGGTCATAGGCAACTCAGTAGTGAGACACACAGATGTCCCCCTCAGCAGATTCAACAAGCAGAAGGCCATGGTCAGCTGCCTGTCAGGTGTCAGGATCCATCAAATCCCACACCCACTTAAGTCACTCAGCAACAATTATGGTTATGACTCTGTCATAGTACATGTTGGTGTAAATGACTTGAGACATACTTCTCTGGACTATATGATGAGAAACATGACTGAACTCTCAGATTATGTGTCCCAGGCAGATATATCCCTAACCCTAAGAAGCATTCTACCTTCACCTAGGATGATGCCACAATACAGTTAAAAAATGATTGATTTCAATAATTGACTTAACTTCTGGTGTCACTGCAGGAGGATCCAGCATCTGTCTGCCTGGGAAGACATGATCGACAGTCCATGCCGCTTTGCTAAAAATGGCCTTCCTCTGTCTCCTCAAGGCTTTTGGATACTGGCAAAAAAGCTTGCCTCCCCCATAATACATTTTTTAGGCAATATCCAATCAACAAAACTTTTGACATAAAGAAAACCACTAAAGACAAACTCAAGGTCATGCTGCTTAATGCTAGGAGCTTAAACAGTAAACTGCAGTCCACGGAGGTACTTTTCACATTGGATGATGCTGACGTTTGTGCAGTCACTGAGACATGGTTCAAGGCCGCTGAGTGGACCCCAGCTGCCATACAAGGCTTCAATGCCTTTCACATGTTCAGACTCCAAAACGAGTGTGAAACAACCAAAGGTGGAGGTGTATCCATCTTCATTAAATTCAAATATACCTTGAGACTGGTGAAACAGGATGACTCTCTTGAGCTACTCCAGGTCCAATTACCTACAGGGAAAATACCCTTCCACATCATCGCTAGCTACAGGTCCCCACCATGAACCAGGAGAAGGACACCTCCTACCTGGATTTGCTAGACTCACTTAGTATGCAAGCAAACACCTTGGTCACAGGAGATTTCAACTATCCTTCCATCAGCTGGGTGACTTACATGAGCACAAACATGATTGCTATGAGGTTCCTGGACTTTGTTAATTCAAATGCCCTGAAACTGTTAGTTCACACCCCCACAAGGGGCTCAAATGTCCTGGATTTGATGTGTTGCCCTGCCTGATAAGGTCATACCTTAAATCTGTCTCGTTTGAAGTAAAGATCATACCTGACACCCCCACAGGAGTAAAAGACTGAAAAATTTCTCCAAAGCAAACTATTGCCTAGTAAGCGATAGTATAAAATGTTTCAAAGCCGCTGCCAACATAGCCAAAAATGACTCCTCTGCAGAGGAATACAGAAATGCCCTATATAGCTACTTAAACAAATGTATTTACTCAGCTGTACCTAACGGGTCTTACCGAAAAAATACACCATCCTGGTGGACAGTAAGTATAAATAAGTTATACAACAAAAGAAAGAAACTGATATCTAGGAAGAGGAGGGAACTAACTCAACAGAGGAAGAATACCCTCCACAGCTTGAACAATCAAATCAGGTATCGATTTAAAGACAGAATATATGAACATTTATATGCCATACAGAAGAAGGATGACAATAATGCCTTGTATAGGCACGTAAGGGATAGTACAAGATGCACAACCTTTAAGTTTGCAATATTAGAGGTAGTAAATGCATTTAATAGAGGTGGGAGTATAAAGTATATTTTGGGTGAGAAGGAAGTTAGGTGGCAGATTTTGTTAAATGCCACGGCACCACCAGGTATTAATGAATATATTTCAATAAAACCTATATTGCAAGCTAAGGTGTGACCCACTAGTTTTAAAGGAAATTTAAACAAAAAGTTTTTATTCATTCATGCAATATATATTGTTATAAGTAGCTATCTAAATGTTTTTCATATGAATGAGTTAGGTTTTATTGCATCTAGTGTTTTGAATGAGTTGAACTTGTATTTTGACAGTATGTTATGGAACTTTTATTTGCTTGAGGAGACCTGTTCATGGGATTGGTGGGTTAATTATTTTAAATGTTCTGTTACCTTATTTAAATTGTGTGCAGCTTTATAAATGTGGTTCTGATGAAGTCTAAGTTGTATTAGATGAAAGCACTCAACCGTTTTTACTTGTAATATATTCAGTATTTTTATTCATATATATTAGTCTCTCTCTCGTTGTATCACCTAGCCAGTGGGTTCTTGGTGAACTCGTATTTTAGTATTCTTGGTTTTGGTGGATTCGAATTCGTTTGCATTGTGTACAAATCAGGTATCTTGTTAAGTCCTCTAAGGCTAGCTACAAGTCTAAATTAGCATCCCTAGGTAAAGACAATCATAAGACATTCTTTAGCTACATCCATAACCTAAGAGAGAATGCCCAGCTGTGTGCTGAACTTATAGTGGACAGTACCACTCACACGTAACCTGGGGGGATTGCCAACCTGCTAGCCAGCAGATTTGGCAATAACTTCACCCTCCTGTCCCCAGCAGATATACCCCAAAGCATTCCTGAGACCAGTCCTCTACAGAGTATCTCCAAAGAACAGGTCATATAAGCACTCTCCAAGGCCAAAAACATGGTCTCTATGGGACCAGATAACATCCCAGCTGCTTACAAAACAATCTAAAACAAGACCTAGCAGAACCACTCAGCACTCTCTTTAACCATAGCCTGAGAACTGGCTTTGTCCTGGGATAGTGGAGAACAGCATCAGTAATCCCCTTGCACAAAGGGTGGTCCATCAACTGACCTGGGAACTTTGACCCATAAGCGCAACCAGCCTTATCTGCAAAGTTATGTAAAGAATCGTCATGGACCTTATCCACAAGGACATAGGTGACCTTGACCCTACCCAGTTTGGTTTTGTCAAGGGTAAATCTTGCTTATTAAATTTAGTGGACTTCTTTGAGAATGTCACCAAAGCCCTGGATAAGGGCAAAAGAGTACGTACTGCCTGTCTTGATTTAGTCAAAGCTTTTGACACAATCCCTCATTCAGGTATCATAGAGAAACTCTCCCATCTGGAGGTTAACCCATAGATTACTAGATGGGTAGCCAACTGACTCACTAACAAAATGCACACTGTCAAAGCTGGGGAGTCCACCTCCACCAGTAGACCAGTTACCAATGGGGTACCACAAGGATCTGTGCTGGGCCCTTTACTGTTTGGAATCTATTTCTTTGAAGTCCAGGCAAAGGTAGATGGCCTGTTGCTTAACAAGTTTGCAGATAATTGTAAACTGGGTACAATCATATAGAATCCCCCAATTATGTTAACATATTACAGAAAGAGCTGAGACAGACACATGATTGGTACCAAACTCATGGACTAAAACTTCATGCAAAAAAATGCCTCATTATCCCCTTTGGCAAAGAAGTAGTCCCTGCAAATTATGATATAGATAGCACCCCTCTAAGCTCAAATTCAGAGGTGTGAGACTTAGAAACACAAGTTGATAGCAATCTAAACTTTGATCACCATATGTCTGTAGTGGTAAGAAAAGCATTGTACATTGCGCATTTCATAAATAAGGACATTGCATCCAAGACCAATGAGGTTATAGCCCTGCTGTACACGGCCCTTATCAGACCGCTAATTGAGTACAATGCTCCCTTCTGTATATACCTCACCAGACACCTGCAGCAACTGAAGAGACCACAGTGGTTTCTAACCAAGAGAATCCAGGGCCTCCAAAATATGACATACATATAAAGGCTGATAGCTCTGTCACTATACTGTGTATCATACAGGCTGCTGAGATGAGGCCTGTGCTTGACCTACAGAGCACTCTTGGACCATGCTCTAATGGAAATGCTGCACATCTGCAAATCAAATGGGACAAGAATAACTCACTTCAGGGATCTCAATCTAGCCTGTGACATCAACAGAACATGCTGGAGAGACAGATATATCTCCCAGCAATTTCCTCCCCACTGGAATAAGCTCCCACTTCATGTGAAGCAGAGCTCCTCAATGACCTTATTCAAGCACATCCTCGACAATTGGATGGGTGACTGTAAATTCATTCCAGGGGTGGCACTTGTGTCCCTCATGGACAAGGGCAGTTGGTGCTGAAAACAAAATTGTTCTGCTAGCAACAATCATCTAACTATGATCAATAGGGGTACTTGGGCTTTTTCACAGCTAGGCTTGTAAAGGCCCTAGGGCCATTATCCTAGTAACCTTCTATGAACCTATGAACCTATGAGATGACTTCCTAAAAAATATGATAATGAATTTTTTGATGTATAGTTTCAGTTCATGATTTTCAAACCAGTTATTTATTTGGGACACTCCTTTGTGCAGGATGGCTACGTATTTGGGGTTTCAATGACTGCTCCTAGCTTGTAGTCATCTGCAAACTTAGGTGGCCACAGACCTTTGGTACTGTCTTTTACTTCAGAGAAGTAGATGCTAAACAGGAGAGGTCCCAGCATTGAACCCTTGGGGTCCCCACTGCTGACGTGTCCCTTTGTGGAGGTAACTTCCCATATTTTGTTTTCCTGCATCCTATCTATAAGACAGTTGGCAATCCATTGGGTGACATAGGGGTTCATTCCCAGTTTATTTAGCTTTTCTACTATGCTTGAGTGGGGGATTATGTTAGAAGCTTTGGTCAGGTTAAGGTATGTGCTGTGTACCATTTTACCTTCATCCATTACTTTAGAGACATTTTCAAAAAAGTCCACCAGATTGACTAAGCATGACCCGCCCTTGATGAATCCAAATGGAGATGGGTCCATTATTTGGAGGTTAACTATGTTCTTATCGATTAGTTCCATGATAAGTCTTTGCATGGCTTTGAATATGAATGCTAGTCAGACTTATAGGTCTGCAATTACTTAAGTCTGTGGAAAGTTCTCCCTTATGCAGGAGCATGACTGTAACTGCTCTCCATTCAGGGCCAGCCTTTGGTCAGCTGATGACCTAGACAAAATGGCTCCACAGCACCCCCTCACACAACCAGGTGTCCCCATCCTGGTCTCCTTACACCATCCAGATTACTTTTTTCTTAATTTTTCTCACAATTTGTCTTACTCTTCAATTTTTCCTGTATTCATTCAACACATTTTAAAGAAACCATTTTTTTACTACAAAAAATATACAAATAAATACTGGAAAAGCACCCCTTTTAGAACTGCACCGTAGGTGGCCACCTAGTTGGCATATGCCTAAGGCCGGCTATGACTCCATTCACTTGGTTAAAGTTGTACTGATTATCATTGTGACTTGGATGGATGGTATTTAGAAGTACAGCAGTTATTGGAGATTACCCAGATGTACTTTCATTAGTAATGTAAGCTACAGTGGAATCATTCTGTTGTCTGGAAGGTGTAGGTATGTTCGTTATTGTGTGAGAGTTCTTGGTGCATTGAGTTTAAAGGTAAAATTATGAACAAGTTTCACTTTATTTTGAGGCATTAAGGTCATTTACACCTTGACGTGTGAGTGCAAAGGTTCTGATAAGTTACCTGTTAAGTTGGAGACAGCCGGTGACTTGTTGGAATGGCATTTGGAAGCTAAGAAGTTGTTGGAGGTTAGACATATGCCTTCATAAGTAATCGAAATTACAGTGGCATAACTGTGTTGGCAAGAAGGAACTGGTGTGTATGTTATGATGTGAGAGGAAAAAAGGAAACAGCAATGTATATGGATAGTTTATTTATTGAGTTAAGAGAAGATGTGATGGATAAGGATTGTTTGCCATAGAATAATATTTGTTGGATTCTTTTGATTTGCAGATGAAGTTAACTTTATTGATCATGAGTTGGGTGTATTGGATACTCCTGTTACTCTTTTACAATTTGATCATGCCCTAGCTGCTTGTCATATAGCGACTGCACTAGGTCTCAATGGACATAACTATGGTTCTTATGCTCGCTTGCATCAGAAGCAAATTTAGTACTATTGGAAGTTTTTGCTGAATGGTTAGATGTTAGAGATATTTGTAGGGGGTGGTTATATGGAAAGGGTGTTAAGCTTTTGAAGAAGAATGGTGATGACAGTTTTTAATATAATTGGAGGCCAGTTTCTCTGCAGGGAATGGATTATAAGATTTTGTATCAGATTGTGTTGCATAGGTTGTATGCTGGCAGCTTTATGGAGGCTTTTGATGGAGTACGCAAGTTTGAGTGCAGATTTCATTTGTTATGGTGGGTCTGTGAGATAGTATATTGTATTGGAGATGTTGGAGAGGGTTGTTTGATGAATATTTACTAACAAAATATTTTGGTCACATATTTGTTTTATTTTTCTATCATGTTCAGTTGTGGGGGGAAGGTTTATCCTTTTAGGAGAGGGCTAAAAATTGGATATCCTTTAAGCCTCTGTGTTTGTTTCTTTTATTCCTTTATCACCTTTTAAGGTACAGGATATATTATTTACCTGTATATGAACCTGGGAATTTATTAAAGTTCCTAGCATGAGCCATACAACTCCTGCTAAAAATACCCTTCAAGTACAGCGTGCCCATTTGTGGTTCAGAAACATGCTAAGCACAATGAGATAAGACCTCATTATTGGCTAATTTGCATGTTTCCTGAATGGCAGTTACTTTCATGACTTGTAGATCATGGCTGATCTGCATGTTGCAGTAGTAACCTGCTGCTCATGAGGGCAATGGAATCCCTCCTATCACTCTCTCACACATACGTGTATACAGACAAGAACACACACATACATACTGCAGTCCCTGTAACTGTTCCTACCCTGTTGTGGTTACTTGCAGACCTGTAATACTTTAGTGCCATTATGGCTTGTATGCAATATACCCAGGTGGTCTAGTATATCCCCTTACGTCAATCCCCGTTACATTGTCAGTTTCATTATAGCACTTTAAAGAGTTGTCCCCGGTGTCCAGTGGTTGTCCCCACCACCTGATCTCTGTAGTAATGCTGGTGCTATCAGGGTATGTAAGACATTCCCTGGTGTCCAGTGGATGCCCCACCACCCGATCTCTGTAGTAATGTTGGTGCCATCAGGGTATGTATGACATTCCCTGGTGCCCAGTGATTGTCCCCACCACCTGATCTCTGTAGTAATGTTGGCGCCATCAAGGTATGTAAGACATTCCCTGGTGCCCAGTGGATTCCTCCACCCTCCAGATCCTTGTTGTATTACTACTGCTCATACAGCAGTTTAATTATGTATCTTTGGTGGTCTGGTATATCCCCCAATCCCCATTTTGCTCATGGTGCAATTACAGCACTTTAAAACTCAGTTCAAGGAACATAGTGGTTCCCCTCACCACATTCATGATTGGCAATTGAACATGACTCAACATGAAGGGGTGGCTGTGCTAATTTACATGGTCCAGCACTTTCTTGAATTGCTCAGCTATGTAGATGCTTTCCTGGAGGCAGTTATGGGAAGAGAGAAAATGACTATTTAGTATATGCCTCTCCCCCTGGAATGCCTTATTAGCATTCAGCATGGCTGTGGGGTCAGCATTTTCATTGCTACATTTTTTCATATTGCAGGAATGTGCAGCAACTTGTAAGAGTGCCTGCTGAATAGCAAAAAAGTACTGCACATGTTACTGTACCTTTATGAATTCAGCCTGAAATCTAATGCCTTATTGTAGCAGCCATTTTGACATTTGTAGATGACATGGTTTTGATTGCAGAGAATGTCTCTAATATGCTGCTTTTGGTGGATGCTGTTCATAGGACAGGTATGAAGATGGATTTCTATTGATTAAGTGGAAAAGTGTGAGATTTCAGAATATTGATTTTGTTGGACCAATTGTGGCTTCAGTTCTTTCCATGCATGTCTTAGTTTTGACTTTTTGATGTTAGTAAGTGCTGGGGGGTTGTTTATTTATTTAGCATTTGTTGACTGGGAAAGTCTGATTAGGACAGAACCTATTTTTAGCAGAGAACAGGGGAAAAACACTCCAGATGCATGTCTTTGGAATCTGGGAGGAAACCAGAGTACACAGAGGAAACCCACACGAACGCAGGGAGGACATGGAGACTCCACACAGAAGGAACCCCAGCTGAGAGTCAAACCAGAGAGCCTTTTGCTGTGAGGTGACAACATTAACCACTGCACCACCATGTTGCCAGGTTGGCAAAGAGTTTTGAACTCTATGTGCATGATAAGGGATTTGTAGCATTTGTTTCCCATGCCTCTCAAGAAGAAAATATTTTTGAAATAAACTTTTTATTGAATTTAGTTATTTGTGTTCCAGGTATTTTTTTATTTCCTGATAGTTTCGAAAAGGAAATTATGAATATTATTTATTTATTTATTATTTATTTGCAGTTTGTTTTCAACTGCGGTGGGGGTGCTGCGGTAGCGCTGTCGCCTGACAGCAAGACGTCCCGTTCGATTCTCAGCTAGAGCGTCTTCTGTCGGGAGACATACTTGAATGGGCGTACCTTCGTTGAAGGTTGTGCATCAGGGCTGGCAACTCGGCACATAAAAATCTACTGCTAATCATTAGCGGACTGGAGTTCCGCTGTGGTGACCCCTAACTGGGAAAAGCCGAAAGACACAACAACATTTGCAGTTTGTTTTACAGGATACTCCATTGGGCCACAAGGAGCCCATTTTCAATGGAGTCCTGGGGAGAAAAGCTCCAGAAAAATATGAATGCATAGTACAGAAAAATATGTCCATTGTACACATTTCAAATAAACATTTCACATTATAGAAGTAAATATGATAATAAACAAATCAAAATTGTTTCATTTGCAAATTACATCAGATTGATTCCAACAAAAAAAGAAAAAATGCATTTTTTTAAATAATAATGCAAGGTAACTATTTTAGTAGTTGGTCAAATACATCACTAGGGATGTAGAACTATAGGAGGCAGTAAAAGGCACAGAATAGCTTTGGGAGACTAGGAAGAAAGTGTAGTAAGAATTAAATAGGATGGGATCAGAATATTTATGTCACCATTTCATGGTGCCACATTTGAAACTCATTAAGAAAGTTTCTATGGTAAGTTTTCAGTTATAGGTCTGGGAATGTTGCAGCCAGTGGTCTTTTGGAGTTTTTGTGGACTTCATTTTTGCTTTGGGTGCCCTGGGGTGTAGATAATTCTTTGGGCATTTTCATGTATTGGAGGTATGCTCTGTTGTTTGATAAATGGAGTTTGGGAAATAAAGGAGGAGGGCTTTTTTTTTTATAAAAGAAGAAAAAACACAAAACGTAAAGAAAACCACCATGGCCAGTAAAATCCATGACTTTTAATAACACAAAAACAAAAAATCTCTAGCACCTTGGCAATATGCCTTTCAAGAGTACTAAACAGCATACCATATTCTGTATTTAAATAAGCATATCAATCAAACAATTAATCCAATTTAGAATATAATTGATTCACTAAAATCATACAAACATTTTCCAATCACATTCTAAATTTAAACTTGTAGGTGCCAAAGTATCAAACTTCAAAATAAAAACAGTTTCTTTATAAAGCAATCTACTTTTCAATTAAACTTTATTAGAAATGCTCGCTTTTTCTAAAATAATTGCCTGTAAAAGATCACTATTTCCCACATGGCTAGAATAACAAATGCGATGCTATTGGACTCTCTATTCTATTATTTTTAATGTCCCTTATATGCTCTTGAACCCTTAGTTTAAAAGATCTTTTGCTTTCCCCAACATAAAAAAGGCCACAGGAGTACCTCAGAGCATAAATAATGCCCTTAGTGTGCTAATTAAAACCCCCACTAGGGATAAACCTAGTATTATTGATCCTACTAAAATATCTAACAACATGCCTACAAACAGAATAGTGCCACATGGAAAAGTTCCTAGACTATTTAACTCTATTACCATTTTAGCAACTGGTGTTTAATAATGATTGTGGACAACCATATCCCTTATGATGCGACCTCTCCTATAAGAAAAACTAGATTTATGGGGGAAAATGTAACTAAGTCCCCACATTTAGATAAAAAAAAACAGTAAAATTTAATAATATCCAACACCTTCTCACTAAAATACTATACAAAGTGACAAAATAAATTATTTTGTCAACCCCTACATTATCCCAATAAATAACTGTATTATCAGTGGGGCAATAACAAACCCTGTCACACTGATTTCTACAACTTAATCTGGACAAAGCTTTGTCGACAGTCTGCAAATCATAACCTCTTTGCCTAAACATCCTACAAGTCCTAGACAACTCCTCTTCTAAAACTTCAGGAATGTTACATAATCTACCAACACGAAGCAACTCTCCATACAGTAATGAATTAATCAAATGGGGAGGATGGCAACTTCTGCCATCTAAAAATTCCCAAATTTATGTGTCATAGTCTTAACACCATAACTTATCATCCCTTCCAGTATTAAATCCTGAAAAACAACCTTTTTCCACACTGTATACTATCAAATTGCAAATCAAACTCATAGGTTGTAAATCTTGTAAGAAAGTGTCGACCAAATCCTCTCCTCCACTGCATAAAAAATTTAAATCATCTATAAATCTATAATATTTAATGACATACTTGCTAAAAAATCCAAATGATACAAAAATCTAATCCCAAATAACCCCATGAAAAGATTTGCATACATTGGGGCAAATGGAGCTCCCATTGCTGTTCCCTTAAACTGATAAATTCTATGATTAAATTAAAAAAAATATTTAACACACAAAATTGTAACAACTCAATCAAAAAACTAGAAAAGGGACTCCCCCCCCCAAAAAAAAAAACTGTTAATGTTTCAATGCCCCAACAATGTTGAATATTGGTGTAAAGACTTTTGATATCCATCACCAACCAATAACTTCCCTCAAACCACTACACATTTTTAATTTTCTATAAAAAATCAAAACTATCCTGAATGTATGAATCCAACTTAGCCACTGATGCTAATAAGTATTTATGTAGTACCAGCCCCATTTCATGTAAAAAATAATTAACAGCTGATACAATCGGTCAACCAGGAGGAGAAACTAAACACTTATGTACTTTTGGCAAACAATAAAATGTGGCCAAAGTGCAACCTTTTATTTGAAAATTTCTTCTCCACATCTCTTTCTGACAAATATCCTAACCTCACACCCTTTTGCAACATATTTTGAAAATTAGCCAGTACATTTTCATAATCTTTCATAGAAACTATTTCATAAGTATTTACATCATTTAAATTTTCATAACACATTTTTTCATACTGCATGTAATGCACGACTACAATTTTGTTACCTTTGTCAGATGGCTTGAATACCATATCATCACTCTGACTTAAATTTTTAAGAGCTAACCACTCAGCTTTAGTTAAATTGTACTTAATATTTCTCAAACTCCCAATAAATTCCTTATATTCCCTTTCCATGACAAAATTCACAATGGCAGAAAAACTCTTAATTCCTTCATGAACAATTGGAGGGATAAAATTGCTCTTGCACACAACATCAGAGATATCCATTAAACAATATGCATTGCTCACCATATTCTCCTCAACTGAGGAGTCATAAGAAAAAAAAAACATTTCTCCATCATTTTTATCAGTGGTATTAAAGGAATCCTACAACTCATTATTTCTCACATTATCAGTAATAGAAAAATAGTGTAATAAATGTAACTTCCTGACAAACTTAAATATTTCCATTTTCAAAATATGTATTCTAGGCAAAAGAGTAGGAATGTATTTTAAACCACAGTTCAACACTGATTGTCCTTCATCAGACAAAGCAGTGCCCAATAAGTTCAAAACCAGTCCCTCAGCATAATTAGACACAACAAAAGTCTCAGGTTTACTACAGTCTTTTCCTGTCCATAATTCTGCTTCTCCCTTGCTGCATCTGGATGCACTCTCTTCCTAGTGGAGTCTCCATTATGCCCCCCACCCGAAAATTCACACTCAAATATCTTGGCTGCTGAGCAGGAGGCAGAGAGGGATAGAACATCTCATTGTTTTCCCATTCAAAAGAACTATACATTCCTTCCAAAAGCAAACAAAAGTTGATGTCGCTTGACATCTTCTCCATCTTGGGATCGCCCACCCCTTTGATGTCATTGATGTCATGTCTTTCAGTTTCTGAGCCATCAGTGGTTCAGAAACCTCCTTCATCTTTTCATTTATGCCTCTCAAAACC
>NC_056727.1:59636951-59731951 GCF_019279795.1 Protopterus annectens | reverse complement strand
AACCCCCCTTGGCTGATGATATACAAGCACCAAAATTGTTATATCATCTCTATCAGACAAAAGGCCATGAGTAATATTGGTCAGATCCATATTTTTCAGTCATGCAAAAAATCAAAACTGCCAAACCATTCGAAACATAAGCTCAGAATATAATTGGCTAATTTGAACAGCAACACACCACTATCATAAACTTCCAATTGTAAATGAAATATTGAGACCCTTAATATAGTTTGAATATTGAAGTCCTCACATGTCCCCTATCAATACACCCACAAAAATAACAAAAATTATTGTGAAAATTCTTCCAAAATATTCATACATATATTAAGAATTAATTGTTGTGTACCCAATGTCTATTGCACACTATACTAAAGGGCTCCAAAATATAATCTGCCTGTACAGAATCCAAAAACCACCAGGTCTTAGCATTCACTTCTTAGTTCAACCCTAAGTAAACATATCACATCGTATTGAAATTTTTGACCACCAATTGTCAACCAATGTAAAATCCTCTCTCCACCAATACCACCAATACCACCAATGTTAGCCTTCAGTTCTACATCCTATACTACAACCAAAACAAGTGGTTGCCTAAAAGTAGAGTCGTATCTCCACTAATGCTTCCAGATGTTAGCCTTCACTTCTACATCCAATATTACAGCCAAAACAAATGGTACACAACAAAAAACATATATGCATAAAATAAATCCTTAAACACATAAAGCCATTAATCACAAACACATCCCAATAATGGTGAAATGCCAGAAAAAAAACCTATGAAGGCTCCAAATCAAACTTGACAATAATAGATTAACATGTTCTTCCTGTGTGTTGCAATATCCAAAATGAGTCAGCATATTTTTAACCCAAAAATGTCCTAAATACCTGATATTTGCTGGCTTTTGTTTTTTTTTTAAATTGGCGCCTTTCAGTTGGGCCATGCACATTGCCGTACGTGAGTGAGACTGGTAGTTCCAGATTATATGACTATGCCTAGCTTTCAATCATCTGCAAAGTATGTCACCCAGAAGCCTTTGACACTGGCTTTGACTTCAGAGATGTAGATACCAAAAAAGACTGGCCCCCAAAACCAAGCTGTGGGGACTTCATTTAGTGACTGCCTTTTTTGTGGAGATTGACTCACCCATCCTGAGTTCTTATGGCCTATGTGTCAGAGGACTATTGAGTGGGTGATTTAAGGATTTATTCCTAATTTTGTGAACTTGCCTACAATGCCCTGGTAGGGAACTGTGTTGAATGCTTTGGCCAAGTTGAAGTAGGCAGTATGATGATGTTTGTTAACATACTTGAAGAAGTACAAAAGGTTCAGTAGTCATGATCTGCCCTTGATGAAATCAAATTGGGTTGGAGCCAATGTCTGAAGTTTTCCTGTGTCATTATTTATCATGTCCATGATTAGTCTTTCCATGGCCTTACATATGAGACTGGTCAGGCTTATGGGTAGGTAGTTTCCCAGGTCCATGGATGGCCTGCCCTTGTACAGAGGGATAACAGTTGCAATCCTCCATTTGCTTGTCATGAAGCCTGTTTGGAGGCTGCAACGGAATGGTGTTTTTAGTAGGCCCAATAGGTCCTCATTCATGCTATGAATGAAGCATCCTAGGATTTTATCAAGTCCCATTGATACAGTGATTTTGGCCATAGAGAGTGCATTGAGGACTTATTCCACAGTGATAATTGGGGTAGCTATTGTTAGGAGTCTTTCTTGAGAGGTGCCTGGGGGAAAAACTGGGGGAAAATTAGAACTGAATTTATTGGCCAGTAGATTTGCTATACCCGCAGCTTAGTGTAATAAAGTCTATTTATAACTAGGTCAGCTCATATTGTGCATTGCCTCTGAGGTTTTGGACACAACTGACGGATGCTTTGTATCTGTCCTTAGGCTGAGAGGCTACCTTTACCTCATATTTGGCTTTGGTAGATTTAATTATTCCTCTGAAGTGTTTATTAAGTTTGACAGGGGAGATTTTACCTCAATACGCATTGCATTTCCTATTTTTGGCAACAACTTTCTTGCATTTATTATTCAACCTATTGATGTTGAGATTCCACCAGGGTGGCTTATTTTTTGAGTTTGCTCTGTGCTTTTTTCCCGCTATGCAACTTTATACTTGACTGCAAATAGATTTTATTAAAAACTCCCCATAGGCAGCAATGTTTCTTTTTTTTTCTTTTTGGAGGGGGAGGCTTAAAATGTTGCCAGGCTGTAACTTAAAAGTAGAAATTTTGCAGGAGATCCCAAATGGCTGCCAACCTATAAACACTACAGTTACCTAGCTCTCCAATTATCAATATAAAAAACTACTTTTTCTGACAAAAATCATGATCCAGGGAAAATAAAACATGAGAGTCATCAAGACTAGCTGCTATAACTTGGAAAAACTACCAAAAACAGAGGAGAATACTGAAAATAGGAAGATTACCATTGATACTGTCAGGATTCCTTCACATGTGCTCCACTTGCTGTCTGACTGAAACCACTAAAATTAGCCATACAAAATTTCTTAGACCAACTAAGCCAGAATCTTTGAAAATGAAACTAAAACTGAAGAACTCCAGAAGGAATCTAAAGCTTACAATAAATCTATACAAGAAATGTAGCAAAAATTCCTGGGCCTAGAAGCAAGATCCAGACGTAATAATATCATCTTGAGGGGTGTACCAGAAAGTATTGAGCAAAACAAACTACTGGAAACAATTCTGGCTATATTTGGGGCTCTACTTGAAAGCACCACTGAAGCAAGCCAAATAACAATAGAAAGAGCACACCGAGCCCTACGCCCATCATTAGACTCCACTAAACCATGACTAGTGTATGAAAAAATTGCTTAATTTCCAACATGCAACCAGAATCCTTACATCTGCAAAAAAAAAAAAAAAAAAAAAAAGAAACGTGATCTGAAATGGAAATAAAATACTTTTTGCCCAAGATCTTCCTCTACAAATTAAAATGGAATGTCAAAACTCTCTCCATTTTGTAGTTTTTTGATACAAAAGCAAATCAGATTCCAAATGAAATATCCCCACACACTTCACTTTCAGCATCAGGAGATCAAATACAACGTCAGCAACACCTTGGAAGTGAAGAAATCCTTCTTAAATGCCTTCAACACAGTTCCTGAACTACCTACTACCAAAAATAGCAAATAAAATGAAAAAAGCAGCATTGTGGCATAAACAAGACGATCGCATGTGACTGAAATAAGGTAAAAATAAGCTTCTCACCATTTTGGTGCTGTTTGTAATCCAAGAGAAATAATTCACGGATTTCTCGGCCGAAAATTACTCCCTGGTTCCATTAATACAGTGTACAAGGATCCAGCCATCTCAATCTGCCAGTCACTTCCTGTTTAACCCCTGAACCTAACTTCCCAGAAGCCTATTCTTTCTTAAAATGTTACTACCAAATTGCAGACATTTTCATGCAAGCAAGAAAAAGAAATCTGCAAGAACTGCATTCATAATGTTGGATTTACAGTACATCTATCATTTTTGATCAGGAATAACACAAGTTAACCAGGAAATCATCAGTTTTGATTTACTTCACTTTGAATTCATTCTCCAACACCTTTGACTTGGCATGCAATGACAGATTGCACTGCCATCTAGTGGTCAGCACAGCAATCTTTTCATTCTCAATATTCTCTGCCCTGGCATTCCACTCAACCACACATGGAACAATGCAAATACCTACAAACTGTGAATTGCAATGCAAAGGAAGGCATTGCATTTCTTTCTTTTGACAATTAAAACATTTGGAACCTATTTTTGTATGCTATTTTTGCCTATATTTCTATAAATAACTCCACATACAAGCTTTATCAGACTTGGACAACTATGAATATTTTTGCTTTCCCTCTTACATAGCAATGCAATACAAGCTTCATGATTGAAGAAAGGAAAGGGAAGATGAGGAAAGGGCAATGAAAAAGGGAAGTAAAGAATTAAAAAAGACCAAATGAAAATGTGTACACTATTACTCTCACGTCTATCTATTCAAATAACTAGCATACCTAAGATATTCATTCTAAACTTGTTAATGTGATGTTTCTAATAATAATACCCTCACCTTAGTTGGCGGATACGCAATATTAAAAATAGTTAATGGAATAAATTGTGATGTTAAATGCTTTAAAAGTTTGACAAATGTTAGAATGCATAAGTATTATATATGCTCTGATTTGCTTTTTGTTTTATGACTAACCACCTCTTTGAGGAAAAATGTTCTCAGTATACTCTTGTGTGTATTCGGTTTTAGCAACAGTATATTATTAATATAGTAATACCTCTTCTGTTATAAAACTAACAACCTATAAATCTGTGGGTTTATTATCCTGAAGCTTCTAGACTAGAGATGAGAAATATACCTGGAAACACTAACATTTAACCTGACACATTTTGTCATACATTAATACCATCAGTGACAATTATTTAAACAACTGTTATTAGCTCTCTAATTAATAACACAGCTTAATACCCCAATCAAGATGCAACAGTCAACAAAACCTCAGGGTTATATACATTTTTACACTACCTTAACCAACTCTAAGTACCCTTTCACCTTACGCCATAACAGATTTGTTTGTTTTTCAATTGAATTGTACAGGTTATAGGTCACATTAAAGGTCAGAAAAGTTTTGAAATGATTGATCATGGTCTCATTTTTTATATCACAAAAAACTGGCATTTTAACAGGGGTGTGTACACTTTTTATATCCACTGTACAATGATTTTAATATGGGGTTAAAAGTTATCAAAGCATTAGTAACAAGAAGCATTCCACCTAACCATTTCTGCTTTAACTCCTTTTATAACTCTTTATCATCCAATTCCCCCATCTCTTCTGGGCATAGTGAATAGGCACAAGTTTGATGCAGGAAGAGTTACATGCCAATGTCCTACCTCTTACATTCACTGTACCAACTATACCCATCACACTCATCCTTTACTGACACATAGTTATGTGGTCCTCTGATTCCTGAAATGTCAAAGGGATCCAATTCGAAAAAAAAGAAAACTACTTCTACATTTGATATTCAAATCCAAAGCTAATTTAATCCTCCTACAAGAAACAAACATGCTATCAGAGCAATGGAAACCCCCCTAAAGAAAAAATGGATTAAGAATATCATTGCCTCTGGCAAATTGCAAAATAGCTCAGGAGTAGCAATCATTATTAAAACTGACTTCCAATGTGAAATCATAAAACAGATATGGACATGAATGGAAGGTGGTGCTATATAAAAACTAAACCAGCCTGTTTAAGCAAACCTATTCTGATATTAAACCTATACGCGCCGTGTGTAAATCAACACAAATTTATAAAATACTGCTTGACTTCCCCAGTCATTATTATATACTAGGAGGGGACTAGAACTCAGTCCAAGACCCTGATATTGACAGATACAACACCAATTCCAAAGAAAATAACCATGCCATATCAGCACAGTGTTCCCTATGTTGGTGAGGACTATGTCAAGGATGTTGGCACTCCTTTTAACAAAGTCTAGAAATCTTTGTGTTAGCAATTTTGTGGTTCAGTATGATTCCCATTTTATAGTGGGGTAGTTGGTGTCACCCTTGAGTATGATGTTGGACTGAATGAAGAGTGACTTGATTTCATTTAAGTAAGTGGTATGGGTTTCCTGGTTCATAGTGGGGAACCTATTATTAGCAAAGATATGGTATGGAATTTTCATTATAGTGAGTTATATGTGGATGAGCTCAAGTGCATCATACTGCTTGACCAGTCTTGAGGTGTGTTGGTTTTTGATGTAAATTGAAACACCTCCAATTTATGTCCCTTTCTGTGCAGTGACTAGTCTAAATATGTGGAAGGTGGTGTTGTCCCTTTCTGTGCAGTGACTGGTCTAGATATGTGGAAGGTGGTCTAAATATGTGGAAGGTGTTATTGCCCTGTACTGCAGAGGTGTTCTCTGTGGCTTTAAACCATGTTTCATTAACTACATAGATGGCTACATTCTCTAGGGTGAGGAGAGCTTGCAGGGACTGAAGTTTCTGTTTAGACTCCTGGCATTGAGCAGTATCATCGTTATATTATTCTGGGTTGCTTTAGCTATGTCAGATGGTTTATCAGGTAGGCACTGCCTAAAAACTCATTATAGGGGTGCTCATGGTTTTAGCCAATATTTAAAAGCTAATGGAGATAGGTGTAGATCATTCCTGGTGAAGCATCATGGTCTTTCAACCGTATCCTCCAAGACCAATAAATATTGTATCCCCTTTGAATGACACAAAAAACTAAGCCAATTATTAAAATCCATTATTTTTGTTGATATTGTGGCATCACCCTTGAAGAAGGTATAAAGCTGTTCAATGATAGGCTCATGCTGGCCTGGGGTACACAGTCTGATACCTCCATCATGTCTGAGTTTATATATTCCAGAGGGGCATATCTGAGGTTATTTACTCTCACATGGACTATGACTGTATTATACTGGTACTTATAGTTTAATGAATGAGTGCATGCATGATCCAGCAGATCCTGGCTCCTGATAGGCAGCTAACTGCAACCTTCTCCTTGATCACCCTGCTGAGTAGGGCATCAGTGTGCTTCACAATAGAGTGCTCTATGACCAAAATGCTGGATTGTGTGGTAGTCTGCCTTATGGGCTTAGACATAGAAACACTGTGAACTTGAGGCTGACTATGTCATGGTGGGTGCTGCATTGGTAGTGTACATGTAAGGTTGCTGTGGGTACTTATTATAATTACTGCTCTGGGAAGCCTTTGAGGTTTTGCTTTGTAATGTGTCTGGCAGGTTATGTGTAGTACTGTGTGTTGCTGATAGCATGTCTGGTATTTGTAGTGGCTGTGTGTGTGAGCCTTGCCTCCAGGGACAGTATATAAATACATCTCTCACATACTATATCAGATGTTGGAGGATTGGGTGGTTTTCAGAAAACATGAGACAATTTCTATGTTGACCCAGGATGCCATTTTTACTATGTTGGCTCCAGAGGAAGTAGGAAAGTGCAGATCCTTTGTTGTAAGCGTATGTCTATCTATATATTTATTTATATATACATGTAGTGGGTTACAAGGAGATTCATACCAAGATATTCTATGTTCTGCTTTGTGTAGCCAGTGTGAGGGAGAATAGATTTGCTAGGGTGCTAGATGGGTAAGAAGTAGAATCGTAGTCTGATCTCATGGAACAATGACCCTCTTTACACAAACATGGTGCTTGTTGATCAACTGCATGCTCAGGAACTCTTAGGGGTAGTTGTTTAGAAGAATGTTGATCCCAAGCACCTGTGTCTATACAGGCTACTGCTTTCTGCTGCTGAGCAATAAGCAGTGTCATGCAAATGTGGCAATTTAATACAGACAGAGTAAAACAGTAAACAAGCAAAATAGCCTGCTGGCCAATCAAAACAAGCATACTCTAAGGTTTACTCAGTGATTCTGAGCACAGAGGAGACAAGGCTTCACTCTACTCTCACTAGAGGGCAGATCTAACTTTTCTAACTTTAAATCACTAAAAAGAAACTCAAAGTGCAATAAAAAACAAAGTTAATCACTAAACTAAACAGCCAATGCTTAGAATCAGAAGTGCAGAAACTTAATAGTGGATTAAAGTGGCAAAACCAAATGCACTTTCAAATTTATAAGTATGTAAAAACTCTGCAAATAATGCAAAGATATAAAAGTAGCAGTGGTGTATTTCACGATAAAGCATAATGCAGCATTGTGGCATAATTATTTAGCCACTGATGGATTAGGATTCAACTCAACAGTCAAATATAGTGGTAAAAACAACAGCACTAAAATGTAGTTAAACTTGTAAAAACTCTGAAAATAATGCACAGCTATAACAGGAGTACTTGTATATTTCAAGATAAAATGCAACCAACACTATAGAGAACTTACCTAGCAGTGGATGGATCTTGATTTAGGAGAAAGCCTCAGCAATCAATTACATAGTTGCCCATTGTTTGTAAGCTCTGTAATAATGAAATAAATTTTACACAAATGTGGAGTCTTTATAAGCAAGCAATAATGCCCAACAGGGTGTGTGTTGTTATGGAAATAATGCCTACCCAGCAGTGTTCTGAGGACCAATGCCACAGATGGAGGGCATGTACCCCTGGAAGGGTGTTATTTCCACAATAACACACACCCTGGAGGGCATTATTGCACTTAGAGAATGGGCTGTCTTCAAAATTGTTGTGTTTTATTTATTTTTTTACTATTTTTTTTATATATTTTTGATGTAAAATAGTTCTTCTGCCTAATGTTTCAAACTTGATGTAGTATATGTTAGTGGTGTTGGAGGAAACATTTTACATCCAAAATATAACACTTAAAAAATATCCAGGTATTTACTTTATTTTTGGTCCCTTACTCCTAAAATGTTTGGTTTGTTGCCAGTTATTGGAGATTGAAGTTAATAAATAATGGCATACATTTGAGTTTCAAACTATTATTTTATTCAGAAAATTAATGCTAACACAAATCCTTTTATTTAAGCAAGTTTGTAATTTTATAAGAGATATAATTAAAGTCTGTTTCTATTTTTGAGCCTTTGTTAGGTCTTTATTTTAGGCTTTATCCAGATTTCTTCAGCTGAAAAATCTAGAGGTATGCAAAACTCTTTACTACTACTGTGGCTGCCAGTAGTTAACCTCACTCACTCTCACACCTCTGTTTCAGAAAATGCATGCTAACTCAAATCCTAATATTCAAGTAAAATATGTCCCCCCATTTATTTTAGGCTTATTCAGATATCTTGAGCTATGAGTCAAGGTACAGAAACCTCTTAACTGATGCTGCTGCTGCCAGGGATCACTCTTACTCTTCACTCTCTCTTTCTCTCTCTCTCTCTCTCTCTCACACACACACACACACACACACACACACACACACACACACGCACACACACACACACACACACACACACACACACACACATACACACACACACACACACTGTTCTGCTTTCATACACACACTTTTTCAGTTTCTTTTTTTTTTACACTCTCTAAACAGCAAAGGCACAATACATAGTGAGTGTAAGATAATGGCTCAATCAATCTCGCATGTTCATACACACATACACTCTCACACACAGACATAAACACACACACATTTTTATTTTTTTTTTCTTTCTTATTCTACAGTTACTAAGCTGCAAAACCACTGCTTAGCAAGCCTAAAATAATGGTGGCCATTATTTTTTTTCAATACAAACTCCATGGTGGCTTGATATGCTGCCATGAAGCAGTAGACTCATTTTTCAGCAGTCATTACCTGTAGATTAACATTGTTTGGAGAATGTTCCTTCTCCAATCAGGATGTGATTTACAGGTCGCCCATTCTCTAAAGGCAGATAAAACAACACAAGCAAATTAGCCCACTGGCTAATCAGCAAAAACGCACACTATAGGATTTCCTCAATTATTCACAGCACAGAGGAGACCAGAGTATATTCTACTTTCAACTATAAGGGAAAAGCTTTCTTTTCTAATGTTAAACTGCAAAAAATAACAGTACCAGGAATACTACTCACAGCTGAAGGTGCTCTCACCAAACAAAAGGAAGAAAAAGCTGTGAAAATGTGAAAGCAGCCACCACGAATATCAGCAGGACATAGGTTACAGCAACTCCCAAGTAATGACCATAGGCAATCCTTCAAAAACAGCAAGAACTTTTATTCAAATAACATGAAATGAGCGCTTTCGCATAGCCAAGCTATGCTTCTTCAGATATCAATTCAAAATGAAATCTGTAATGCTTATATACAGCTTTTGGGCGGGCTCATTAAACATACAAATGCAATTAATCAATTATAAATTAGTAGTCATAGAGACAAAAACAATCTAAACAGTTTAAAAAACAGTTTAAAAAACAGTTTGAAATGCATTACCTAAAACTGTTCATATAAATTATGCACATAGCAATGTAATAATGAATCATAACCATCATTCAAATCAAACAACAAAATTTATCTAAAACAGCTCCAAAGAATTCTACAACATCAGATATACATTTTAGTTCAGTATTATGCTGACCTTCATTTTCGTCAAGCATAACAGCCATTGCTGTGTTCAGAATAATAAAACTAAATAAAACAACTCACTGCTCACTAGCGTGAATATATCAAAAATAGACATAAGGAACGCTGAAAATCTACGACCAAGCGTACAACATAAAAATAGAGCTTACTTTGCCTCAGTAGAACATTTCACGATCCAAAACCATGTATATGTTTACAAACCATTACTACTTTGTATATAGTACACATCCAAAAGCGTTCATAGCTATATGGAGGATCACGTGCTTCTGAAGGATGACTTGAAGAAGACAAGGCTTCTTCTGGGTCCTAATGCCTAGAGTATACATAACTTTACAAGCATTAAGGCGTGTTTATAACAACTGCCGAAGTTGCTTGAAACTTAATCATATCAATGAAAGGGGCATTGGTTCAAATACCGTAACTAAATGCCTCACTTCTATGAACATATAAACTAAATACATAGCTAATAAAATGAGAAAAATGAGGAAATACATACAGTATGTAAAAAATATATATACACAACCATAAACGATATGTGCAAACAAGCATGAGAGCCTGTATATATGATGAATCCAAGCTCATCATATTAGCAGCTAGACTATAAGACCTCTCTGAATGTCAAATAAAACAATAGCTTAAATAAATATAAATATAAAGGGTGACCTGTCTATGCTGATTAAAAGTGTATTTTTCAGCAGTCATTACCTGTAGATTAACATTGTTTGGAGAATGTTCCTTCTCCAATCAGGATGTGATTTACAGGTCGCCCATTCTCTAAAGGCAGATAAAACAACACAAGCAAATTAGCCCACTGGCTAATCAGCAAAAACGCACACTATAGGATTTCCTCAATTATTCACAGCACAGAGGAGACCAGAGTATATTCTACTTTCAACTATAAGGGAAAAGCTTTCTTTTCTAATGTTAAACTGCAAAAAATGTGATCGGAGTATAGTAAGTAATCTATTTAAAACAGTAAACCAAATAGACAACACTTAGAATTAAGCAGAAGTGCAGTGACACGACAGTTAACCACACTGGCAAAAAGAAAAAAAAAAACACTTTGAAATAGCTAGCAATTTAATATATATATATATATATATATATATATATATATATATATATATATATATATATATGTGTGTGTGTGTGTGTGTGTGTGTATATATATATATATATATATAAATATATATATATATATATATATATATATATATATATATATATATACGTTTTTATTATAATTTTTATGAAAAAGAGTATTTGTGTCATTGTGACATCATTAATCATGTGACATTGTAATTAAGTATTTAAATGTTTTTATGGGTGATTTGAACATTTTCTGAGGAAGTTCACAGTTATTAAAGTGAATGAAAGCGCTATTTTTTGGTGTCCGTGCATTTTTTGGTTTTGCCTTTGGGACAGCAATCTTTGGTTTTTCAGTCAGTTTTTTTTCACTTTAAAGTTTTTCAGTTTGCTGTTAAATACAATAAAACAATAACAAAACTATTTGCAATATTTACATTCATCCATGATAAACAATCATTTTATCCATGAGAAGTTATCAGTATTTGTTTAAAAGGTTTTCCAATTTTTGCTATGCTATTTTTTATGAGTAATGTTATGAGTTCTGTAACAAATGGTTTGCAGTTCTTTTTTACAAACAACTTTTGCTAAATTAATAAAATCTTTAAACATCAAATCTTGTTTACTTTTCCAGTTCAAAGTAATAACTTTTCTGGCAATTACAAGAATTGACCAGAGTAACTGAGTCTGAGATTTAGGTATTACATTAGGTATAGGAACATTGAAAAGGATTAGTGAGTTAGAAATATGACAGTTATCAGACCATAAAGCATTTACAAAATATTTGAAGTCTTTCCAGTATTGAACATTTCTGCATTCAATGAACACGTGAACCCAGTTGGCCTCTAGTAATTCATCACATTTCCAACATTTACTTTCACTGTTTTTGAGTATAAGATTTATTTTATGTGGAGTATAGAAACTCCTATTCATAAATTTCTATGTATACAATCTCCAATATAATGAAGAAGAGGTACCATATGTAGAATTCAATAACAATTTTTTGGAGTCATCAGATATTTGTTCTCCATTAATCTTTACATAGTAATTCCAAAAATCTGAGTCAAACTTTAGAGTGTCTTCTCTTAGTATCTTAAAGATAGGTTTTGTTATGTGTCTTTCGGCTTTTCCCAGTTAGGGGTCGCCACAGCGGAACTCCGGTCCGCTAATGATTGGTAGTTGATTTTTACGTGCCGAGTTACCAGCCCTGACGCACAACCTTCAACGAAAGTACGCCCATTCATGCATGTCTCCACGCAGAAGACGCTCTAGCTGAGAATCGAACCGGACAGCATCTTACTATGAGGCGACAACGCTACTGCAGCACCACCACCGCGTAGTATCTTAAAGGTGAGATACTTAATTTATTTTTCAAGACACCTAATAAAAAGCTGAATCAAACTAGGTACAGATTCAGTCTCAGGGATGATTGATAGTCTCATTTTGTTTTCTATAAACTGCCGTAATGAGTGCATAAACAACCAACTGTCTTGACTATTATCAAAACGGCATAAAAGAGAGTTTAGTGGTTTAATACTCTTATTTTCAATAAACTGATGTCAGAATATCAAGTTATATTCCTTTAATCTTTGCATCGCATTGATGTTGAAAGAATCTAGGCAATCAGGGGAGTATGCTATAGGGAATATAATAAATATAAATTGTTTAATGTTGTAGTTACAATCAATTATATTTTTAAAGTTATTAAATATTTGATTAATGCCATAAGAAAAATGATCAAACTTCTTATTAAATAAACAAAATTCACGTAAAAGGCAATGAACTCTACTTATTCCATATTGTTCCTTAAATTGATTTTCTATAGTTCTGGCATCAGTTATAGGTTGATAGGTTCACAGGTCTGTACTAGGCTAATGGGCCTGGAGCCTTTACAAGCCTAGCCCATAGAATTACCCTGGCTTCATGCCACCTGACCTTAGTTCCTAGTGCCTCTGTCAAGTAGAGTCACTGGAGTGATACCCGGGGTGAATTTCCTATTTCCCATCCACTCATCAAGATTCCTTTTGAAGAGGGCTTTAGATGTATGAGAAGTCTATTCCATAGCATGGGCAGTCTCTGGGTTATGAACTTGTCCCTCCATCATGTTGTGTTGATTGTGGTAATGAGGTTGAGGTCTCTGGACTGTGTGGTGTGGAGGGATTGGGATGTCTTTAGATGCAGCATTTCTAACAGAGCTGGGTCAGACATGGCTTTGTAAGTCAAGCAGAGATCACCTCTAAGTAGGTGATATGTGACAGAGAATAGTTGGTGTCTTTTGAGTCTGTCCATATAGGACAAAAGTTTAAGGCCCAGGATCCTCTTTGTGAGGTACTTTTTGTGGCCTCTCCAGTTGTTGCAGGTGCCTAGTGAGGTACATGCCAAATGGGGCATTGTAGTCGATGATTGGCCTAATAAGGAAAGAGTAGAGGGAGACAATGACCTCTTTCTTCCTGGATGCAAAACCCTTAGCAATGAGATGTGCCACATAGAAGGACTTTCTGACCACAGTGGCAATGTGGTGGTCAAAAGAGAGGTTGCTGTCAACCTGTGCCCCTAGATCTCTTATAATGCCTTCTGTGTTCAGTGGACTACCATTGATGTGGTAATTCAAGGAAACTGAGTTTTTCCCAAGGGGGGTGATGACACATTTTTTGGCATTAAGCTTAAGGCCATGGTTCTGACACCAGTCATTGGTCTCATTGAGGCCTTTCTGTAGGATGTCTACATCACTTGGGGAGTTAATAATAGCTCCCAACTTGCAATCATCTGTGAACTTTGTCAGCTAGAGTTCCTTCTTGCTGGCCTGGACTGCAGAGAAGTAGATACCAAACTGGAGAAGACCCAGGATTGAACTCTGTGGGACTCCACTCATGACTGGTCAACAGTCTGACTTGGAGTCAGCTACTTTCACACTGTGGGTTGTATCCGTGAGCCATTTTGCAACCTACCTAGTGATATAGGGGTTGATGCCTAGCTTAGTGAGTTTTTCTATGATTCCTCAGTGGGGAATGGTATCAAAGGCCTTGGCCAGATCAAGGTAGGCTGTATGAACCACCTTGCCTTCATCCACAGCTCTGGTGACTGACTCAAAGAAGTTGACCAAGTTGAGCAGCCATGATCTACCCTTCACAAAACCAAACTGTGTAGGACCCAGAGTTTGGAGATTCCCTATGTCCTTGTTTATTAGGTCCATGATGATGCGTTCCATAGATTTGCATATCAGACTCATCAGGCTAATGGGGTGATAGTTCCCAGGGTCTGTAGTCTCTCCTCCTTTTCTGGAGAGGGGTGACTGTAGCAGTGCACCATTCGGTAGGGACAAAGCCTGAGGTGAGGATGTGATTGAATAGGGCGCACAGGTGAGGTGCCAGTTCACTCTGTACTTCATATATAACACAGATGGAGATATTTTCAGGTCCCATAGAAGCTGTATTCTTGGCCTTGGACAGTGCTGTTTTAACCTGTGCAGCAGTAATACTGGGTGCCTGGCAATCTACTGGTATTGTGATTGGCCCTTTGGGAGGGTAAAGTTGGCACTGAATCTGTCAGCCAGTATATTGGCAATATCTGTTGGCTCAGTATAGGAGGTACCATTGTGCAGTAGCTCAGAGCATATCTGGGTATTGCTGTGGAGATTCTTTACATAACTAAAGAAGGCCTTATGGTTGTCTTTACTATCTGCTGCAATTATGTTTTCATAGCTAGCTTTAGAGGATTTGATGAGGGATCTCAACCTTTTGTTGAGGCTGATAAGGGAGTTTTTCTGGTCTTGGGATGTCACCTTATTCTGCATCAGTTTTCTCCTTCTATTGTAGAGTTTGTTTATGGCAGGGGACCACCAGATTGGCTTCCTTTTTTTTGGAGGAGAGTGTCTTGGTTCTATTGGGTATGGTGTTTGTACAGTGCATTGGTGTATGATTCTGCATTCATGCAACTATTCTCCATTTGCATGGGTGCCATGAAGTTAGCCACCTCTGTTTTTAGGAGCCCAAAGTTAGCTTTGGAGAAGTTTTTCATGGTGGTTACCTTTGTGGGGGGAGGGGTTGGGAGGGATGTGAATTTCCAAGGTGATTAGTTTGTGGTCGGATCTAACCAGGGAGGAATTGACTATTGGTGTAGAGCAATGGTTGCCCATTTACTAATGACCAGGTCAAGGATGTTGCTACCTCTAGTGGAGGTAAGAACGAGCTGTTCCAGGGCATTGGAATTAATAAATTCCAGAAAGCGCTGGGCAAGTGTGTTGATACATGAGTAGTTTTCCCAGTTAATGGAGGGGTAGTTGAAGTCACCCAGTATGAGAGTGTTAGGTTGGACCCTAATATTCTCCAGGGAGCTTAGGAATATGGAATGTGAGTCTTGTGACATGGTTGGGAACCTAAAGCAGGCTATAACCTGAATTGCTATCTTACCCAATGTTAGCTGCACCTGAAGTATCTCAGATGCATTATGTTGGGTTACCAGTCTGGAGGTGTGCACATCCTTTATGAATATCAAAACACCAATGCCTTTGGAGCTTCAGTCCAAGTTCTGGGGCCGAAAGGTGTGGAATGGCTGGTAGTGCAGGGGTGCTTTTTGCTGCCTTGAACCAGGTCTCTGTTACAGCACAAATGTCGATGTTCTCCATTTTAAGGAGTGCTTTGAGCGAGTGCATTTTGAGATTTAGACTTCTAGTGATGAGCAGCATGACCCTCAGACTGCATTTGTTTGTAGCTGTTATGGTGGTAATTTAGTCTTTGGAACACCACCTAAAAAACACACTATAGGGGTGGCTAGAGCCTTAGCCAGTATCCGGAAGCCCAGGGGTGACAGATGCAGGCCATCTCTGGGAAAGCATTGAGGTTTGTCAATCATGACATCCCAAGAAGACAGATACTGGATCCCCTTAGAATGACACCAGAAACTTAGTCAATTGTAGAAATCAATCATTTTCTGCATGTACTGTGGTATCATTCTGGGTGATGGTAGGATGCTATTCACGTCTAGGGTCATACCCACCTGGGCTACATAATCCAAGAGCTCCTCCATGCCTCTTTTCATGTAGTCCAGGGAGATATGTCTTAGGTCATTCACACCCACATGTACAATGACAGAGTCATATTTGTACCTGTTGTTGAGGGACCTGATGAATCTCGTGTATTGTTTTCCAGCCAGACATATAGGTAGGTGTGATCCAATGTAATATTACATTAATTATAACTGATTTGGAATAAAGATCTAAGCTAGGGAATGCTATCCCATTACTGTTCCAAGCTGTAATGTGCCTTTTATATGCAATCCTGGGTTTTAAGGGGAACCATAAAAATTTAAGTAGCATGGAATCTAATTTTTTAAATAAATTTTTGGGAGGGGGTAGTATCAATGACTGTATATAAAACAAAATTTTAGTAAAATTATCATTTTAATTAGAGAGAGCCTATCCTCTAGTATAAAGAACATGTTATTCCATCTTTGGATTAGTTCACTAATGGTGGTTATTAAATTATTGTAGTTTAGTTTAACAGACTCTTTCTATGTACCCTTTATACTGACACCCAAACATTCTAATACATCATTCTCCCAATTAAACAGGCTATTCTCTCTTAGGTTTTAGTTGATCTTTTTGTTAATTAGTAATGTTTTGGATTTATTATGATTAAATTTAACTCCTGAAATTCTTTCAAACTTGCTTAAGGTATTTCTAACATTATGCAAAGAACTATCAATATCACCCAACGTTAACACCATATCATCAGCAAATAATTGTATCTTAGGAAAACAGTCATTATTAATTTTTGAGCCTTTTATATTTTGTTTGTTTCTGAATTATGTAGCAAAAGGTTCAATTGAAAGAGCAAACAATAAGGGTGACAAAGGACAACCTTGTCTAGTTCCCTTGAGGATTTCCAGTGGTGAGGATAGACATGATCCGATTTTCACATAAGTGTGTGCCCCACTATAAGTTTTCATTAATAAGTTGACAAAATCTGAGGAGAATTCAAAACCAATCAGAATTCTTTGTAGATAAGACCAACTGTTATAACTAAAAGCCTTTTCTATGTCTAGGCTAGTTGTTTT
This sequence comes from Protopterus annectens, assembly GCF_019279795.1. NCBI lineage: Eukaryota > Metazoa > Chordata > Ceratodontiformes > Protopteridae > Protopterus > Protopterus annectens. Next base: position 59,714,751 of record NC_056727.1, on the reverse strand, counting down.
TTTGTATTTGCATGCTATGTCTATTAATGATAGTAATTTATTAATGTTATCTTGCACGTTTCTATGAAGAATGAACCCAGTCTAATCATTATGTATTTCATTAGATAAGTTTTTTATCCTATTAGCTAATATTGTCATGAAAAGTTTACAATCGGTGTTTAGTAACGGAATTGGCCTATATGAATCACACAATTTGGGGTTCTTACCTTATTTTAATATGGGGGAGATAATTGAGTATTTCCACAATGGGGTATTATACATTTTTGCTTAACCATAGTGAAGGCACTCATCAATTTTGTTATTATATATTCAGGAAAAATATTATATAGTTCAGGAATTATTCCATCCAGTCCTGGAGCTTTATTATCTTTTAATTTTTTTATTTGCTCTTTCACTTCTGTTAGTGTTGTTTATTTAATATGTTATTTTGTTGCATTGACACCTTGGTAGTTATATTTTCTTGAATAAAAGTATTTATTACATTATCTGTCTCCAAAAGTGGTGTGTTATTATTTATATCTCTATAGTAGTTTTTGAACACTTCTAATATGCCCATTAAGTTAGATGTACTCTTAACTGGACCATCACTCTTATATCTAATCTCATTAATAAGATTTTGATTGTTTATTTTTTTGGATCTTACCACTATTTTATGTAGATATTTGGAATTTACAGCACAAGATTGTAATTTTAATTCTTCCAGATTTATGGCTACCTTATGATTCAAAACTTCTAAGTATTTTTGATTTAACTTAGTAATTTCATAAAGTGCTACTTTGTTATTTGGTTTTGCGTCCATTTTTATCTTTTCTATGTTTTATTGTAAGTCTAAAAGTTCTTTGTCCCACTCTCTCCTTTTTTTAAGTACCAAGATTTTATTCTACCATATATATAAACTTTAAAGGTGTCCCATAGGATAGTATCTGCCACGTCATCATTATCAGTTTTTATAAACATGTCTATTTCTTTCATTATCCATTCCCTAAAGTCTTAGTTATGTAAGCAGAAATTCTCTGTAGAAATCTTAAATCATCTATATGCATAGTTAATGAAAAGTTTATAACATTATGGTCTGAAAGTGGACAAGTCATTGTAGATACGTCACTTATTTTAGAGTATATATTATTTGATACAAAGATCTTATCAATGTTTGTTTGTGTGCCAAACCAATATGAATAGTAAGTATAGAATAAGGAACAATGCTCTCTTAGACCATGTATATCTTTAAGGTTCATCTGTTTTGTAAAGCCGTTTGACTTCTTGGCTGGAGATGTTAGTTTTATTTTACCATTTTTAGAAGTATCATTGCCTGATAATAGGCAGTTAAAATCACCTGTTGCTATAATTTCCCCTTTTGCATTTAAAGTAATCAGGTCCAGATATCTGTCAACATATTTAATACTTAGTCCTGGTATCCAGTATGTATTAAACAAAGTATAATACTTCCTATTAATTTCCAAAATAACCATGCTTAGCATCTCATCTTTATCTGAAATTGTATCTATAATTCTTGGCATAGTATAAGTATTTCCCATAGAATAAGAGTGCCCCTTCTCTTAGTCTTAAAACATGAATCAACCAGAATAGTATAGCCATTGAATGAGTATTTTTGTAGATCTTTTTTAATAGATGAGTTTCCTGTAAAAATATGATCTGGGCTTTATATATTTTGATATATTTAAGCAAACCAGCTCTTTTGACATTATTGTTCAAACCATTAATATTTAATGATAAGCATTTATAAGCCATTAACTACAATATGTATGTTATTACTAACTGAACGACCTTTCTTCCGTGTTGACTTGAAATCTAATGAAAACTTACTTATCATGGCTGCATAACGTGTATTAAGCACTACTTTCAAAAACCCAAAACTATTTACAAACACATACATGAAACATAAAGTTTCTGGTTTAGTTAAAAACTTAACTAAACCATCCATCCACCACCTCTCCAATACCAAACAACACAAATTATCCATCTCTGCTTAGAATATAGTATAAAAACAAAAAGGAAAAGCATTATGAAAGCAAATAAAGAAATCTGAATCCATGAAATATACATTAGAATGAGAGTATTCAATATATCTGAAGCTATATGAATATGTCACATATGATAATAATACCTCTAATACGTAGATATGTCAGAAATACACATTAAATCATAGTATGTATAAACATTAGAAGCTAAAGGTTAAGAAGATTGTCAATATTTACAAGACTTTTCAAGAAACATTGAATGATTTAACCATTTTATCAGTCACCTATCTAACATTTGTCATGTAAGGATCTGTTGAATATATATATAACACTTATTACAACATAACTATTATATTTTGCAATTATACACATATTACACATATGTTTTAACAATATCTATGTTGACATCTTTCATTAGGAAGGGGAGAGAGAGAGAGAGAGAGATGGAGAAAAGGGGGCTTCACAACCCTCTGTTTAGTTACTAAAGGTTTAGTTATATAACATAAGTCTGATGTTAATATGCATAATGAGTTTTCTAATGCAGCTCCTAGTTCACCTGATGTCATTTAGTTACTAATAGTGTCATTGAATCTGCAGAATGTATGCATCTATAAGAGAACATAGGCATTTTCAAAGGAGTTAAACACTTTTATCAGAACTAATTAATTACCATTTAAAGTATCTAGTGAAGGATAACAGAATTTCAAGAGAAAAGAATTCTAAGTACAACCATTTATCAAGTTCAAAAGGTTAAATTATGTCATCACTGTTGTTTCCTTAAGCTGCAGCTTCATAAACTTGTTAAACAGTATCTAAATAGGCTCATGCACAACAGAAGTTGTCTCTAGAGAAGAAAAAAGTATTTTTGGTGGGAAATTCAGATCTCGAAGCTTTTAGAGTTTACAGAAAGTAAAAAAAAAAAAAAAAAAAAAATGCTCAACCTGCCTTGTCAGTGCATGTCATGAATCTCTACAATGAGAACAGTGACACAGACCACCAGTTTCCTCACAAAAGTTCAACATCATGAAAAAATTAACCCTTTCATATAAAAACAGCTATTTAGAAGTAACAACAGATGCCTCAAATCAGAAATCATATTATAACATTTCAATCATTTACCCACAAGTTAACCAGGCTAGATATATATATATATATATATATATATATATATATATATATATATATATATATATATATATATATATTCCGTTCGATTCTCGACTGGAGCACCTTCTGTGTGGAGTCTGCATGTCCCCCCCCATGGTAGACTGACATTTAAAGACATGCAGGTTGGTGGGTGCATGAATGGGTGTACCTTCTTTGAAGGTTGGGTGGCGGGCTGGCAACTTGGCACTGTAAAAATCCATTGCCAATCATTAGCGGACCGGAGTTCCACTGTGGCAACCCCTAACCGGAAAAAAGCCAAAAGACTCAGAATTCTGGTAAATTCAATGTCTGGAGCTGATGTTACTAACTCACATTCTCATAATTAAAGTGATATTTTGGAAAATGTTAGCTGAAAAGTACATTCTTCTACTCATAATACAGTTTATTCCCATTCTGAAGTAAAATATCAATCCAAGCAACCTAGCAACAGTGGTGGTATGCAGGAATTTGTTGAGAAAAGTGATTTATTATAGAAATGAGAGGAAAGAGCTTCAGTTAAGTCTCTTCCCATTCCACACTAATTATTTAGAAGTTGTGGAACAGGGCTGCAATCAGAAAGTCTGTAAAGGATGAAAAGTCTGTGGGATACATTTATAAAGTCACTTGGCATTTCTGCTGGAGACATTAAGTCAGTTATCCATTTAGGTTCTGAATAATTTCTAGGTATTTTTTCTCTGCTTCTGTTGCTGATTGACTCATGTTTATATTTTCTGCTAAATGGACTTTGCAACCATGGCGTTATTATACAGACCCTGGCCTTTCTAGTTTTAAAAGTAAACATACGTGTCTGCAGTTCAGAATGGATGCTTTGATTAAACTGATATCCATACATTGTTAAAGTCTAACTATTCTGCTTTATATGAAAATTGTAATATTTTGGAGCCAGAGGTGTATGAACTAAAGATGATAAGTTTTGGGTGGACTTATGTTTAGCCATCAGGTCATTCCTTTAGAGAGTATAGTTAATGTTTTTGGTTGATGATGAACTTTATGCTATGCCTCCCAGAGTAAGACAAGTTTCCTTTGAATAAATTGCCCATCCTCAAAAGCCTTCTGACTGAAATTGACTTGCCACCTCTTTACAAGCAAACTAACCCTGACAGGTCTATGTGCTTCTACAACACTGTCCAGTATTAAGGAATTCCTGTTTCCCCTAACCCATAGACATCTAGGGGATAGAAATACCCCTGGCTGAGTGACAATATTAGACAAAAATTAAGCAAATGGACTCTGCTTGGTGCCTGGCCATGGAAATCTGACCCCAACATAAGCACTCTTTTGCACCAGATGTTCTTAGATAATAGAAAATATACTGGAATTTCCAAAAACATGGATTGGAGAAAGACTAGGCAGACCTAGCTGTCGTATTTCTCGAGCACTTAACTGTATCATTGTTTAAATACTGTCTGCACTGCTAATGTTTTATTTGAAGACATTTGGTAACATTTTTACTTTTATATCTAGGTAAAAAATAGTTAGAATTGTTTTTAATAAAACACTGTTGAAATACTGTCTGCTAAAGTTTTGCATTAAGGCATTTGATTACATTTTTATTTGCATATCTATGCTAAATCAGTTAGAGTTGTTTTATAAAAGAGCAGTTGTGGTGTTCTAAATTGCACTCAGATTTTGTACTTCCATGATATAATGGTGCACCTTCACAGGCTGCTCGGAAAGTAGTGTTCTTGTGTTCAGGGTTTAAATCACTGTCTGCTGGGATGCCTCTTGAGCAGCTGTTAATCTAAGTTCTTAAAACTGTATTTAAGCATGTATGGCAGAATGTTGGTTGTGCTTCCTTTTCTTTCTATGGCAATTTCCCCATTCACATTTTACTTCTGATACTATTGGCTACTTTTTTCCCCCCTGAAACTATTTCACCCAAAATGCCCTGTGGCAGAGGTTGCTCACCCTAGTATTTTTTTATTTCAGAATGACTTTGAGCTGCTGTGAGATGGATACCAGTACTGTCAGCACTCTAGTTCTTATACTCTAAATATTTCCTTCCTCTGGCTAGCTGCTTGTTAGTCGACACTATCTCCATTTTACTCTCCTATTTATCTCTGTGACATACTCTATGCTGAATTTCTACCTTATCTTTAAGGAAACAAAACTTGCAGAACTGTAAGAATTTGGTTAAAGCCACTGACCTTCTCAGATAAGTCTTCTTATGTTTATTCTCCTAGATGGAACCCAAATTAATGCAGTCAAGCTGTGCGCAAAGTAACATCCCAGGCCCATTGACAACCCAAATCAGAAACTGTCCTCATGAGAAATGCTCATGGTGCAGAGGACATCTGAAAATTGTTGCTCTGGCCAAAGTGATAATACTATGTATGTTCTTATAATTATTTTTGTTATAATGCTATGATATCTTACACACATTGCACAGGACAAGGCAAAGCCATATTCAGCAGAGCAGAATGGCACCTACCCATTTCTGTCACCAGGGAAAATATTGCACTAATTTGATTAGTCCAAATAGATAGCTTAGTTATTAATTGGAACTCCCAATGTAATGGCTCTGGCATTCTTGTGTTTTCAACCCTTATTTTCCCTTACTAACCCTGGCTTATAATATTTTTTAAACAAAGCAAGTGTTCCTATCTGAATTGTTAACTCACTAATAGTTTTTTTTTGTATGTAGCTTAGTCTTCTTATCAGGGGTACATTGCTTAGGGGTGAAAAGCATTAGTTTTTTTTTGGGGAGGGGGCTAAGAAAGAGTTGAGAGTTGGTAAACCGTAATTCAATGGCCGCAAGTGTCAGTGACACAACAGGTAAGTTACTCACCGTTGGTGCAGAAGACTGTGAGTTCTCTTCCCATACCAGGTAGATCAATTGCTTACACTGCAGTACAGCTTAAGGGCAGAGTGTTGCACTCCTGAGTATGCCATCCTTTGGATGAGATGTTAAAGCAAGGCCCCATTTAATTCAACTGGTAGCAGCTCAGGTGGATGTAAAATATCCCACAGCACCTATTGAAAAGAATAGTTTTTTTTATTTAACATGACATAAAAAGCATCATTTACATATTTACAAAAGGTACATATTTATAGCACATATATACATTTTCCTTATAACATTCTCATTCTTATTTTTCCATAACTGACCGCTACTATTTCTTCCACAACCATAATCTAATTTTTCACAAGATATCTGCCAAAATCCATTCCCCATTAAAAAAACAGTCTTTCATTATAAACAAACCATTCTACATAAAATATGTTTGTATCTCCCCTTCTCACATATTCTTTCTTTTTATTCTTATACTATCAGTAAATAATCATATTCATATTTATCTATTATCTTGTTTATGTCATTAATATTCTTAAAAAAATTTTCTTCACATAAATTTTCCAGAGTTTTACCACTCTTTTGCATTTAAAAAAAAAATAAAAATTCTGTTGTCTCTTCCTCTATGCAAAATAAATACACTATTTCAACTTTCTTTTTGTATAGCATATTTATCTTTACCTGTTATTTATTTATTTAGGACTACAAACAGTTTCTCTCAGCATTTAAGCAGATTGAACTCTACATTTCCCTACAAAACGGAGTCTACAGGACTGCAAACAGTTTCTCTCAGCATTTAAGCAGATTGAACTCTACAGTTCCCTACAAAACAGAGTCTACAGGACTGCAAACAGTTTCTCTCAACATTTAAGCAGATTGAACTCTACAGTTCCCTACAAAACGGAGTCTACAGGACTGCAAACAGTTTCTCTCACCATTTAAGCAGATTGAACTCTACAGTTCCCTACAAAACAGAGTCTACAGGACTGCAAACAGTTTTTCTCAGCATTTAAGCAGATTGAACTCTACAGTTCCCTACAAAATGGAGGCTACAGGACTGCAAACAGTTTCTCTCAGCATTTAAGCAGAGTAGGTTGCACACAAAAAGTATTTGTTAAGCTTTCACTTACAGTGTTGTGTAATTAAGCAGGTCACCATTTTGGTCAGCCATAGGACTCTTTTTCTACTAGAGTGTTTTCCTCCTTCCCCTGTAACTTAAGTAAACTGACTCTTACATTAAGAACTATAATACTTACCTTATAGCTTTAGGACACCTTAGGAAACCTTATAAACTGCAATAGCCCTGCTACGTTCGCCCTTGCTGCGCTCAGGCTCTCTTTGCTCCCCTCCCTGCCCCCAATTCCCTCCTGCACCCAGTACCTCTAAATTTATAGTACTATAGCCACTCCCCCACTTTCTAGATCCTATCTGCTTTCATCTGGGATAATTCCTCCCACCCTGATTCTTCTACCTACATTTCAATAGCACCTATTAGCTTTCATCTGGCATTCTCCCATTCCCCTTCCAGTACCTTTACCTCACCACTCTATCTTCTGGTGTTGCATCACCAGGTAAAATAGTTCCTTAACTCACTAGCTGAATCACAGATAATGATATACTCCTGTTTACTACCCCTCTTGTTCGCACCATACCTCCATACCTTATATGAAAACCAGTTTCTCACGGGATTTCAGGTCCTGAAAGGCCATACTATCACCCCAGCTGTAAATCCTCCCACCTTCAGCCATACTTATAGTACCAGGTCCTATCCAACATCTTGTTCAGTTTATCAACATTTCAACCCCAGGCACATTAGCTCTAGATCCAAACACTACCACAAACTAATAAACAAATTCCTGAAGTTCATCACCAAGTATAAACTTAACCTAATACTTGATGGTGATATTCACCCCAATTCTGGCCCACCCACTTCAGATACACATATCCCCTCTACTTGCAATCTAAGCTGCAAACCTACAATTAATAGGCCAATTAACTATCTCCTAGCCTGTCATCTCAATATTAGAAGCATTAATAACAAGGTACATGAATTGCATGCACTTCTGGATGTCCACTCCCCTGAGATTCTCTCTTTATCTGAAACCTGGTTAAAACCTAACACTACAGACAATGAAGTGTTACCACCTGGGTACAACATTCACAGGCTGGATCGTGCTTCGAGGAAGGGGGTGGGGTAGCTGTACTTTATAAATCTGAGTTGAATGTCACCATAGATGTAATACAACCACCTCAGATTAATAACTCAGAGATTCTTGCCACCAAATTGCAACTTAATAAAAATAAATGCATTAATATCATCTGTGTGTGCATACCCCCAGTTAATAATATATCTACACTTGAAGATATCCTGCACTGGCTATCATGTCACTACCCCCAAGAAACCCTACTACTTGGAGACTTTAACATAGACTGGGGCACCTGTTCCTCAGAATCCCCAACCACCCATATTAACCTGCATGCATTTACACAAATCATATCCACCCCTACCAGGATAGGTAAACCCAACCAAAAAGAAAGCATACTTGACTGAGTACTCATAAATAGTCACCCCAAACTGTATACCTCTGGTACCCTCCCTGATGGCCTAAGCAATCACCTTCTCACATATGTAATTAAGCACAAAGCCATTAATTCCCAACACCCTTACTCAGAAAGGTTAGAAACAATATAAACTTTGACCCTGCCAAATTCCAACAAGAACTAAACTCATGTAATTGGTCTATTCTAAAACACCTCGCCTTAGAGGAAGCAGTAGCATACTTTAACAACAAATTCCTTGAGATCCTTGATTTGCATGCACCTGTTCGTTCAAAGAGAACAAAGGCAAAAACTGCGCCATGGTTTTCTAAAGAGTCTAAACTCAAAATTACCCTTAGAAACAAAGCATGGGCTTTATGGCATTCTTCTAAAGACCCCCAAGATCACATTAAATACAGGCAATCCTGGAATGAAACTAAAAAATCCATTTTACAAGACAAAAAACAATACTACTGTAATTTACAGACAGTAAATCAAAATAACCCTCAGAAGTTTTGGGCAGGTTTAAATAATCTACTACATCCTGGACAACATTCAACCCCAATCCCTGCTGCTACTATTGATAAAACCTCTGAAGATGTTTCTGACAGTTTTAACTGATTCTTTACTGAGACAATTCAAGCCCTAGCTAGCCAACTACCTCCTAGCTCCCCTGGTCCTGAAAGTAGCACCCTTAGAAACCTACTCGCATTCAGCTTCCAACCAGTCGCCACTTCACTTATCTGTACCTTGATCAAAAAATTAAAACCCACTACACTTTTTGCTGATCAACTCCCTGCCGAGTACCTACAAAAATCAGCTGAGGCTATTGCTTACCCCGTCTCAATACTAATCAATCGAACCATAGTAGAAGCTAAAATTCCCACCATCTGGGAAATATCCTATGTAATCCCACTTCACAAAGGAGGCAGCTCTACTGAATTCTCCAATTATAGGCAAATAACTATACTCTTTCCACTTGCAAAGATTATAGAAAAATGTATTCATAGACAGCTCATGCACCACCTAATCCAGAATCACCTTATGGCAGACACTCAGCATGGCTTCCGTCCTCATCACAGCACTACTTCAGCCCTCCTAGCCTTTACCAACACCATAAACCATAATTGCAACAATAATTATATATCCTTAGCCCTCTTCTTGGATCTTTCCAAGGCTTTCGATATGGTTGATCACCAACTTTTAATCCACACCCTGCAAACATTCTGTCTAGATACTAGAGCCCTTCAGTGGTTTCAATCCTACCTGAATGGTCGACAGCAGGCGGTCCTCTGGCAGAACAGACTCTCTAACCTTCTAACTAACACCCTTGGAGTACCACAAGGCTCTATACTAGGGCCCTTGCTGCTCTCCATCTTCATTAAAGACCTTTATACTGTCATCCCAAAAGTCAGTTGTATCCAGTATGCTGATGACTCTACTCTGATTTGCTCGGCCACATCTCCAATACAGTTATGGTCAGCTACCCAGACCACATTTAATACAATAGAAAACTGGCTTTCTGAATGTCGTCTGATCCAAAATCTCAAAAAAACTAAAATGCTGTTATTTTCACCAACACGTAGGTCTACTGCTTTCACCTTTACCATAAATTCAAATGATGGCACAATAATCTCCCCTGATCCCTCTGCAAAACTATTAGGTGTCATCATAGATAATAATCTAAAATTTGACCTACATGTTAACCAAACTATCAAAACCATCAATAAAAAACTAGGGTCATTTTACAGAATAAAAGCCTTCCTAACCCCTCCAGCTAAAATTGCCATAGCTCGCTCTCACCTTCTTTCAACCCTTCTGTATGCATCCGCTCTACTCTCGAATTTAAACAAGACTGTCCTTAACAAACTCTCAACTTGCTACAACCACATTGCCAGGTTTGCCACTGGGCTGCCATTTAGGACACATCATTGCATCAATCGAAACCAGCTTGTGTGGCTTGAACTATCCAGCCTAATCCAGTATAACCAACTGATTATGGCCTATAAAATCCTCTATAATCTGGACAATACTCCTGCACTTAAAAATATTATCACCCCCTATAGCAATCCTAGACCGCTTTGATCCTCTAACAAACAACTAATTCAGACCAGCAAAATTAATAAAACAGCCGTTGACTCTCTCTTTGCAAACTCTGTAAGTAGATCCTGGAACTTTCTTCCAGCTGATATTACCTTACTTTACACCTTAGGTCAATTTAAAACTAGACTCAAACAACATTTTTCACTTAATTGGCTATGTCACTGTATCAAGCCTGGCTAACTCTCTCTAGAATGTGTAAAAATCTGTTAACCATCTTACTGTGTAATTTAATTTAATCCTGATTTACGCTCGGGATTAACTCTAACCTGTGGAACTTGTTTAACTTGCTTACTTATGTAATCTTTGTAAATAGTCTGTTTGTAATATGTAATGCTGGTATTATGTAATGCTGTATCTGCTTACCCTTGGAGCTTTTCTCCCCGGGCCTCCGCTGAAAATGGACATGCATCCAGTCGGACTATCCCGGTCAACAAATGTAAAATAAAAAAAAAAAATAAAAATAAAAAATAACCAGTATCTATAGGAAATCCTGACAATTTTTCATATTTTAATGGCTTCACTCACTTCTTCTGGTAAATTTTCCAAAGTTTAAAGAAGCAGAATTAAGAAATGGATTTAGTAACCCCAGTCCCCCTATGTGTTCACTCATACAGAAACACTCGAAACTCTTAAAGGCTGGAGGGCAGAGGGTGAGAGGGGCACTTAGTGATCTAAAATGGGCAATTTTTTAAAACTATTTACTACCACAACATAGGTTTACTTGGAGGACATTTTAAGCTTAGCCAATTTCCTTTTTTGTGCTTGAATTAACATTTCCCGATTGGTCTTACCTATCACATGGCTGATAATTGTACATTAGCCTTAGTGAGAATGACAGTGATCATACCATAGATAATTTGAGGGTACTCATGTAAGGGATGCAGCATTTATGAACTGCCTCTATCTATTAGTGGCATGAGGGGCAATCAAAGAATGCCTTGTATGCCATACTCAGGTCACCTCTAAGCACTCTGTAAGATACTGATTATAGTGATAAATCTTTGAGGTGGCCCATCCAAGACTTATTGTTTAGGACTTGTATCCTTTTAGTAAGGTATCTCTGTGGGTAATCTAATTGTTGCATAGATTGGGACAGTCTTCTAGTAAGCAATGAACAAAATGCATCAACCAATAATGACAAAATTACCCATTTCAGAAAATTTCAACCATAAAAGGCAACTCAAACTTCTGTCATTACAATCCACCAATATCAGGAAATATGCAAAATCTCTGCAGAAGTAAAGTCATCTAAATAATTCCACGTTAAAGGGATCTGTAACTAATGAAGAGGTTGCTGCTAGCAAACAGCTTTATATTTCATTGTTTCATCTACAAATAAAGTGTCTGTTGCCCTTGAAGAATAAATTGCCTATTTTACATTAAAAAATGATAAGCTAATAATATTGCAATAGGGAATGGATGACAAGCTGATAACAGGTTCATAGTTATGAGGTAACTCCTCCAAAGGAGGACATTCACAGGACTGCAGTATCCCCTCCCTTTAAAGTACAACACAGTACAGTATCAATGATCCATCTGCCTACTCTGGGAGTAGAACCCACAGCCTTCTGCATCAAAAGTAAGTATACTACTTGTTGTGCTACTAACAAAGCAAGGAGACTTGGCATAAGCAGCACTAAACTTCTCTTCTCCTGAAGCTCTCAGCTCCTTGTAAAATCCACTTGACACTTAAGGAAATCTCTCAAGTTCACAGCAGAAGAAATCTGGAAAAAGCCAAAATTTATTATTGGGGGGGGGGCAAAGGCCAAAACCAGGGAAACATTTTAAACATTGCTTGTATAATCTTAGGAAGTAAATCAAGTGTTTTGTGTTACCATGTTTCCTGAAAGATAGAAGACTGAAACTTAAAGGGCTATCATTATTTAGAAAATTCAGTTCTTACTGATTTGCCAGAAAACTACAAATTTTAAGAGGAACAGACCAAAAGTATGAGCCAAATATTCTGTGAAAATCTGGACAGTTAAGAGGTATGGCCCCAACTCCTTGAATCACACGTTGTGTTATGGGTACCAAGGTACAAGGTTTGAGCCTGAGTAACACTAACCACCAGGTATACCTAACTGGCATTTTACACACACACCCCATATCAGAAAACAAGGACCCACACCCAGAGCAGCATATCAGAGAATACGAACCCAGCATATGTGAGCCTACTTAATGGAAGTTTAAATTTCGCTCCTATGTGTGGACTGTGTTTTGGCATTGACTGTGTTTAAATTCATGACACACGAACGCATGTGTCCTCCTTAAAGAAGACAGAAGAAGCTGCCACCACCAAGGAGTTTTTTTTAAATTGGTGAAGGTGCCATGGGACAAGACAAGATGGTTTTGTAAAAGTGTGTGTGTGTGTGTGTGGGGGGGGAGGGGCACTTCCTCCATCTTGCTCTGTGCTTCCGGCACTCTTGCACTCATATAAATCCATCTCTTTTCATTGAGTTTAATGTTGAACCTCTTATGAAGAAAACACCAATTGCTCAATTTCCTTTTCATATTTTTCTGGGGTCATATAAATGTATGGCATATATGCTATTTTTCCCATTAATACAGAATTCACCAGATAAATATTTTTCCTGGATGCTAATATATACATCTTTCACAGAAGACATATTTCTTTCATTTCTTTAGCAACCCCCCAGTCCATCATAACTACATCACTTTTCACAATTTTTATGTGTAGCAAAGACGCTTCATTCATTCAAAAATACACACCCATAATTTTCTACACATAACCCAAGCTTTTACTTTTATCTTTATTCAGTTTAATTTAGATTTCCTTTAAATATCCATTCAGTCAAACCAGCACTTCCCTCATCCATATTCTGTGCTTAGCAACTACAACTATTTTTGATAGCATATGTCAAAACTACTGGAATCACCACCTCCTTTTGCTTTATATATCTTGCATCTTTCATTTTATAAGCTACTTAACTCACTATCATATTCATTAGCAATGCAAACAATTTTCCACTCATGGGACATCCTTGTCTTACACCACACTTCCTGCATATTTCTTTACTCAGTTACTCATTCACTAACACTCACACTCTGTTATTTTGAAATGCTGACATACACACTCTCCTAATTCTATTACCTATTTTATACATCTCTATAACATTCCTCAAAGCATCGTGATCTACTATATCAAGTCTCCTGTTATTATCGCCTACCATAAGTATCACAGCTTCCCTTTAACGTATAATATCATCCATAGTTACTCTCATAACCAATAATAATTCTTGATATCCCTTACCGTTTATATCATATTTACTTTTGTCCATAATATCCCTCATCCTACCATCCATTCTCTTCTGCATTATTCTCATAAAATTATAATCAGTGTTATTTAATTTTTATTTAATTCCTCTAATTTTTCTCCCATATAAATTGTAATATCCAACTACATAACTCTTCAGAAATAACCTCTTCCTTCAACCATTCATTCAGGACATTTACAGAATATTGTCTTTGCCACTCCATTAATTTCTTGTGTATTCCATACCCTATACCATCTGAGCCTAATACTAAATCGACATTGACTTTCCTAAGTACGCCATCCAAGTCTCTAAAAGTAATTTCTTTTTTAAATTCTTCCTTAACTTGTTCTGGATTTTTGTTTACTTTCCATTAACTTTATTTTCTTTATTTTACTCGTTTGCATATTTTCCAGATGCTGCACTGCAATACTCATAATTAGCCCTTCTTTTCTTTTTACTTCTACATTTACATTTTTCATTTCCCTTGTTATACTAATATCCTCCTTTAGTATTTTACCAAATATGCAGATACATCTTCCCTTCTCCCTTGTAAATAGTATGTCTAATGCCTAAACAGTAATGCCTTCATTTTTCTCAATTTCTTTTATATATTTATTTTACCATATCATAATAGGTTCATAGGTAGGTACTAGGCTATTGACCCTAGGGCCTATATAAGCCTAGCCAAAAAGGTACCCTAGCTTTTGCCACCCAAGAAAATTATTTTCCCTGTGCCCCTGTCGAGCAGAGCCACAGGGGTGATCCCCAGGGTGAATTTCCTATTTCCCAGCCAATCATCAAAATTTTTCTTGAAGAGTGCTAATGAGGAGCTTTGTTTGATATAGATAGGTAGTTTGTTCCAGAGTATGGGAAGTCTCTGGGACAAGAATCTATCCCTCCAGCATGTTCTGTTTATTGTAGTGACAAGGTTTAGGTCCCTAGAGCATGTAGCTCGGAGGGACTGGGATTTCTTTAAGTGGAGCATGTCCAACAGCTCTGGGTTTGACATACCTTTGTGCATGCTAGGCAGAGATCGCCTCTGAGTAGGTGATATGCGATGGAGTAAAGCTGAGGTTTTTTGAGACGGTCTGCATAGGGCATCTGTTTGAGGCTGGTAATCCTCTTTGTGAGGTATTTCCGCAGCCTTTCCAGTTGTTGTAGCTGTCTTGTGAGGTACATACCAAAAGGAGCATTGTACTCTATAATGGGTCTAATGAGTGACGAGTAGAGAGGAACAATGACCTCTTTTTTCCTGGATGAGAAACCTTTTGTAATGAGGTGTGCCATGTAGAAGGATTTCCTGACTACTGTGGTGATGTGATTATCAAAGGAGAGACTACTGTCCACCTGTTTCCCAAGGTCTCTTATCACATGTTCGGTGTTAAGTAGACTACCACCTATGTTGCAGATCATGGGTACAGAATTTTTACCAAAGGGGACGACAATGCACTTTCTGGCATTAAGCTTGAGGCCATGGCTTTGACACCAGGCATCTGTCTCCGTGAGGCCCTTTTGTAGGATGTCCACATCGTTCGGAGTTTCGATTATAGCTCTTAGTTTGCAGTCATCTGCAAACTTTGTTAGCCAAAGACCTTCTGTGTTAGCCTGTACTTCAGAAAAGTAGATACCAAACAGGAGAGGACCCAGGACTGAACCCTGTGGTATTCCACTTGTCACTGTTCTGAAGTCGGATTTGGAGTCTGCTACTTTCACAGTGTGGGGTTTGTCAGTGAGCAAGTTGGGAACCCATCTTGTGACATATGGATTTATACCTAGTTTAGTGAGTTTATCTATAATTCCAGAGTGGGGGATGGTCTCAAAAGCCTTGGTGAGATCTAGATAGGCTGTGTGAACCACCTTACCCTTGTCTATGGCTTTGGTGACTGCTTTAAAGAAGTCTATCAGGTTTAGGAGACATGATCTGCCTTTTACAAACACGAACTGGATGGGGTCCAGAGTTTGGCGATTACCAATGTCTTTGTGTATAAGATCCATGATGATACATTCCATGGCCTTGCAGACCAGGCTTGTTAGGCTAATGGGGTGGTAATTCCCGGGGTCCATGGTAGCTCCCCCTTTGTGGAGTGGGATAACCATCGCTGTGCCCCATTTAGTGGGCACAAAGCCTGAGGTGAGGCTATGACTGAACATGGTGCTTAGGTGGGGTGCTAGTTCATTCTGTAGTTCATGTAGAATGCAGCCTAGGATGTTGTCAGGTCCCATGGATGCTGTGTTCTTGGCTTTGGAGAGTGTAGTTTTTACCTGTGCAGCCGTGATTACAGGAACTTTGCATTCTTCCAGTATAGAGATGGGCTCTTTAGGGGTGGGGGGATAAAGTTAGCACTGAACCTATCTGCCAGGATGTTGGCAATATCAGTTGGTTCTGTATATTTAGTGCCATTGTGCTGTAACTCAGAGCAGATCTGAGTGTTACCATTGAGATTCTTGACAGCTATAGAATACTTTGTGGTTTTCTTTAGAATCAGTGATGAGTTTGTTTTCGTAACTAGCTTTGGGGGATTTTATGAGGGATCTCAGCTTCTTACTGAGGCTGACGATAATACGCTCTTGTATAATTCTCTACATTGTCTATTACATTTTTATTTATTTTTCCCATACTTCTCTTCCTTTCTTACATTTTTCTGCCATTGGAAAACAATGTTATACTTCCTTTTAAATGTATTCCACAATTCAGACCAGGTTTTATAAAAGTCATTCATGGTTATATGATCATTCTATAAATGCAATACTTCCCACTTTCAAATTTCATCCCATAATTTCTCATTTATTCTCTTTATTCCATTTCCTGTTTTAATATGCTCCCCTTCTTCCATCACCTCCATCCATATTGCTCAGTGGTCTGAAAGAACATCAGAATTGTATCACCATCTGCTAGCCCCAAGCCTTCTGATAACACAAAATAATCACGTTCAGATTGAAGTGTCACCTTCAATACATCTGCTGACTTTTGTTCTACAAAGCTTATTTACCACATTTAATCACTTCTGGCATTTATTTAAACTTTTCCATTTCTTTTTACATTTTCCCCTTATTTCACAATTAAAGTCCCCTGCAATTATAAATTTCATGTTAACCACCACATAGTCTAATATTTGATTTAACAGATTTGCTCTTTCTTCACTAGTTATATATGCATATGCTGTTATAATTCTATAAACATGTTGTCTCTACTTCACATCCACAACAGTTAACCTTACCACCCTTACCAACATTACAGCTAGTATTTTGACTGTATTTTTTTACACAACACAGCCACTCCAGAACAATGCTCACTTCCTAAGTGTCATATATTTCTACTGCACAATTTTTCTGTCTGCAGTAGGAATCTTACATTTGCAAAGAGAATAACATCTGCATCACATTTACCATACCATTCCTGTATCCGAAGCCTTCTTACAGTGTTAACTCATTACAGCCGAGTTCATAGGTTCATAGGTTCATAGGTTGGTACTAGGCTATCAGCTCTAGGGCCTGTACAAGCCTAGCCATAACAATTCCCTGGCTATTTCTTCCCACAGTATTTACTTCCCTGGAGCCCAGTCTAGCAGGGTGACTGACATGATCCCCGGGGTGAATTTCTTATCTCTCATCCAATTGTCAAGGCTCCTTTTGAAGAGGGCCAAAGAGGTGCTCACTTGACATGTATGGGCAGTCTATTCCAGAGTCTGGGGAGTCTCTGGGTCAGGAACCTATCCCTCCAGCATGTTTTTTTTTCATTGTGATGACAAGGTTTAGATCCCTGGAGCGTATGGCTCTGAGGGATTGGGATTTCTTTCAGTGTAGCATGTCCAACAGCTTTGAGTTCGACATGGCCTTGTATGTTAAGTAGAGATTGCCTCTGAGTAGACGATATGTGGCAGAGTATAGCTGGAGTTTTTTTTAGATGGTCAGCATAGGGCATCTGCTTTAGGCCTGTGATTCTTTTAGTGAGGTATTTCTGCGGCCTTTCCAGTTGTTGCAGATGTCTTGAGAGGTACATACCAAATGGGGCATTGCATTCTATAATGGGTCTAATGAGGGATGAGTACAGTGGGACAATGACCTCCTTTTTTCTGGATGAAAAGCCCTTAGTGATAAGGTGTGCCACATAGAAGGATTTCCTGACTGTTGTGGCAATGTGGTTATTAAAGGAAAGACCACTGTCCACCTGTGTCCCTAAGTCTCTTATCACACTTTCAGTGTTTAGTGTACTGCCACCTATGTGGTAATTCACGGGTACATGTTTTTTCCCAAAGGAGATAACTATACATTTCTTGGCATTGAGCTTGAGCCTATGGCTCTGGCACCAAGTATCTGTTCCTGTAAGGTCCATTTGTAGAATATCCACATCATTTGGGGATTCAATAATGGCTCCCAGTTTGCAGTCATCTGCAAACTTTGTTAGCCAGAGTCCCTTAGTGTTGGCCTGTACTTTAGAGAAGTAGATGTCAAACAAGAGCAGTCCTAAGACTGAACCTTGAGGTAGTCCACTTGTCATTTGTCTGGAGATGGATTTGTTGTTGACTACTTTTACATTGTGGGTTCTGTCAGTAAGCCAGTTGGCAACCCATCGAGTGACGTAGGGATTAATACACAGTAAGTTTATCTATGATTCCAAAGTGGGGAATGGTGTCAAAGGCCATGATGAGGTCCAGATAGGCTGTGTGGACTGCCTTACCCTTGTCCACAGCTCTGGAGACTGATTCAAAGAAGTCAATCTGACAATCTGAAGAAAAGTGTGCTATTACAGCATCAGTTAAAGTCAATGGAATTCATAAAGAAATGACATTCATGAAATGACTATAGCTTAATTTCCAGATGGTGCAGTCTGTTGCCAACTGAGTTTAAGGCTTTTATTTTCGAGATGACTCTATGGGTCTATAAGTTTATAGTTCTAATGGAAACTGATTGTTTATGTCTTCCATAAAGGGAGAGGCAAGGGATGGCCTAAAACATTTCTAGTGTGGCTACCTCTATTTTGTTTTTCAAATCGGTTGACTGGACTATTTTTGGGGAATTGTGATTATGTAATAGTTGGATTTGGCCAAAGGTGGAAGTGGATGATTTACTACATGATGAGTCTGAGTGATAAATTTTGTGATGTGTGATAAACGGGGTTCTGGTGTGATAATCCTCCATAATGACTTGTGTTTGTATAGTAATTACAAGGTGAGCTGGGGCTACAGTGCCATGAGCTGCTCCACTGCATACCAATAAATTTAACTCTATAAATCTTTCCAACTTGAATCTCATAGCATTTAGTGGTATGGTTTCTTGAGCCTCATCACTGGAAGCAAACAGATTCGATTATAAACAAGGCACATAAATATAAATGATTAAATAATTCACTAAGTACAGCTTGGCCTTTGGAGCACAGAGAAAACATGCATTGTTGCCCTGAGTGTGGATCTCAATCATCCAAAAAAAACGAGCGTAGACTTCATAGAGAATACCCCATCAGTAACAGTGTTTGGTTTATCTCCCCAGACACCATTGTCACTCCTCTTGTGCCTCTTATTACTCATATAACTACAGCAACAATAATTTAAATAAGTTCTCACATACAAATACACAAAATCAATTTCCAGGGGAGGCAGAAATATTCTCCAACTGTGCAGTCTTATGTCCTCATTCAGCATAGTAAACCGTCTCCACTTTTCACTTACTGTTTTACTCTTCGTAATAAGCCAGATATTTATAAATAGAAATGGAACTCCATAGCAGAATTGTCTGGACAAATTCAAGGTGGACATCAGCAGCTTGTCAACAGTTAACAATAAATAGCTACTTAGCAATTAATAAATAAGTAAACAGATAATTAACCACAAACGTTTTAATAGTGAATAAATAAAAAAATATTTCTTCTTAGAAAATAATGAGTTAAGGAATAGAGTTAACACATAAATATACAGAGTGCACAGGGATTCAAAAAACATTTATTTTCAAACAAATAGTTACAGTTAGACTTTTTTTTCTATCTCCTTTCTGAAAGTATTCCTGACCTATCTATAATCGCTGAATTTTTAGATTACATCAGGCAGACACATAACTGTAGAAGCAGCCACAAGTCACAGGCTGAAATCTGTTATCTGTTATGTTTGTGTATTCTCAACTGTTTATTTCATATATTTGTAGCCAAACAACATATGTAACTCACCATATATTACATTTGCATATACCTGGGTCTTTTTCCTGGTCTGGCTATCTATCTCCTTAAAAATCTTCTAACTGTACTCTTACAACTTGTTAGCTTCCTGTCTTAGGAAAAAATCATGTATATTAAAACATATGGGAGAGTAATTATTTTTTCACATCCTGTGTATAATTGACTGTAATTTCCAACAGAAAGAGGTTATCATTTAAATTACCAACTTTTTATATTTGTTTACCTTCCCCATTGGGGACTTGGACCTTTCCACATGTAGAGTAATTCTGATTTCTGGTTAAAATGCTTGCTTGACTGGTTTTCAAAACAGCCCAGTATTTAAGCATATTCATTATTTTAGAGGGGCAGTCTTTATCAAATAATAATGTGCTGTACAGCTGTGCTCCTATTCAACTCCTACTGCTAACCATCTCCAGTCTTTAAGACAATATGCAGTTTTTAATACAGCTGTGTAATATGAGTCATAAAACTGTGTGTGTGTGTGTGTGTGTGTGTGTGTGTGTGTGTGTGTGTGTGTGTGTGTGTGTGTGTGTGTGTGTGTGTCTATATGTGTGGAGGAGATACAATGGTCATACTGTATATGTTTGACCTTGATGAGCTGAAATGCATTACTGTGATCATAACTTATTTATCTATGTATTTATTCATTCATTTAACCTAAATCAAACATCTGATGAATACACAGTAATTAAAGTACTTGTAAGTGTTGGGAAATCTGTGTGTAAGTACATGATGAGGGAGGTGTTGGCATGTGGAAGGATGTTGCAATAGGTGCATATGTGACTGACAACAACAAGCTCAGATGCACTACTGCTGTCATTATTTATTAATTTAATTGCACTTAGGAATCTGAGGCATACACGGCCAATAAAGTGGATGTAATTAATAGGCACAGATGTGTGTAAGCTTGTGTGTGTGCACACATGTGCATATGTATGCACACTTGCACACAAGTTTTATATTATGTGACTGAGCAAAATTATTTTCTTATTTATTCATTTCATCACAATTAAACATCTTAGGTGTCTGTAATTGCTAAGTATATCTGTGTGCATGTGTGTATGTGTGTACTTATATATGGGTAGGTTACAATGGTTTGCTCTATATGTAACTGAAAGCAGCAAGTTGAAATGGATTACTGTGGTAATTTTTTTTTAATTTATGCTTTCATTTGAACACAGTCAGAAATATCAGTTTCTGCTTTTGTATGTATGTTTGTGCAGGTTTTCAATGAACTGCAGCAATTTGTGTTCTTATACCTGCAGTGAGATTAAATGCATTACTGTGACCATCATTTATTTATTTATTACTTATTCATTTCCTTGATCGTAACCAGATATCCAAGGTACATACAGTACATAAAATACTTTATTTGTTGGGTTAGAGGCAGTTTGATGAAATCACACAGTTAAAATGTTGTTTCACTTTTCAGGGCTACGCTATGTGTATTGAATGATACATGTTGACATCTGTGGTGTGTAAAGGCAATAACATTGTTTTACTAGATGAGTACTGATGCAATCTGTAGATGAAACTAACTGATTTCAGCTGTTTACATTGCATATGCACTCAAGTAAGTAGTTACCAGCAATCCTGATGAACCATTTCTGTGTTTGGAGGTACTGGGGTTTGTGTTGTTACAGTGGAATATATTTAGCCATATCATGTGCCATACGAATCTATTTGTTGCAAGAAGTAGCTCAGGTATGTTTTTTGAAGAGTGAGGCAATAGCTTTTCAGCATATGTAGTAATGTATGATCTGCTATTTATTTAAAATTATAACTATTATCAAAGATGACCCTGCTATAATATAGCCCTGCCCTTTTCTATTTAATTCCACCCATTCAGTTGCTTCCTAAACCCCCTTTCTTTGAAGTTACTAGCTTTCACACTCCCTTGTTCCAGAAGTCTGCAATCTTAAAGCTGGTATAACCACAATATATGACACTCAAATAAGCAGTTTTTATTAGGTGAATCTTGATACAAGCTAGCTTAATTAAACTCAGAGCTACATCGTGACCCACTAAGCTTCCAGACTCAGTGTTTACAAGGCATGCTTTCCACTCATTAATGTGTTGACTATGTTTTTATTTTCCAGAACTTCAGGATGTTGTTGTGGTTATATATCATTTATGGGTCTTCATGTCTGCCTTAATCTCCTCTAATGTTATACAAACCTACCTTCTGCTGGAATTGTCCCTAACATCTTGAACACCAGCATACTCAGAAATGTCAGTCTCAGTTAGAAAAACACTATCATTTTGTATTCTAGCTGCCCTTCATTGTCACTACTCTACACTGCTGTTCCTTTACTTCTTCAATTTTTAACTTATTGTACTATCATGGAGTTCAAGTCACACATTTATAGGTTTGTTTAGTAGTAATCTTTGCTGAAGATTGCCACATTCTGGATGAAATTATACACTGAAGCAGAAAGTGACAGTTCTAGTACTTTTGGGTAATGCATGTCATCTCATTTGCAGCACTTCACAAACAAGTGAAAACAGTATGGCCACATCTTTTCAGTTGTCAGGTTCTATTTTTTTACTATTTTATCAACAGATCAGTTTGCCATGGTTTGCACTTGTATCATTATTCCCCAGAGGAAGACAACATTGTGGGATATAGTCATATACGGTTTACTATCAAAATGCCGACGTGCAATTGCACGGCTATGACGTATTCGAACAACATATGTTCGAATACTTCATAGTTCGGCAGGTTATGTGAGCGAACGTTATCATTGTGAATGGACTGTGCATTCGCAATTATAACGTTCGCTCATGTGAGGGGATCGCGGTACAGTGTGGTTAGGGAAATACATCCCTTTCCTCACTGTAGTGCGATCTCGGAGTTGGAATATTAAGTTAGGGGGTGGGGGCGCAGCCCCCCACAGGGGGGGCTTGCCCCCCTGCATAACTGTGAGTTTACGCTAGTTAGGTAGGGAGTTACAGGATGGGTGGGAGTGCTGTTGATTGTCGGAAATGTCGCGAGCGACATTTTCGACAATTAACACTTGTTTTCGACATTAGGGCCATACGAAAATGTGTACGTTCGGCGAAACAATTCGCTATTATGAACACATTGTATTATAACCTTCGATATTATGATAGTAAACCGTCATATACAGTATTATAAAGAAAAAGAAAAAACTGTCAGAATGTAGCAGTAACTGTGAAAGTAAAATGGAAGACAAAAAGATAGAAAACATGGAACACAAGCTAGATCTTCAACACTGTAATGTTTAAAATATATTCTTGACATCTAGGGAGTTTGAACTGAGAATTGCAGTAGTTTTAATAGACAGAGAAGTACACAGATAGACAAAGAGCTAGACAGATACAGGAACTGATAGACAGATAGACAAACTGGCAGCTAGATAGATATGTATGTACACACACATGAAACAATGGATGGCTAGCTAGATGGACAGACAGACAGACAGACATACACATTCACACAAACATGCATACACACTCATAAACAGGCGTAATCTGTCTTTAGGTTTAGCCCAGTTGATTAAGATTTTGGCTACAAGCTGCTAAAGAACTTCATATTGTAGCCCTGGATTTGATTCCCACGGCATCTATATGCTTATGGTGTGCCTCTGAACAAGTCTCTTAACCAGACAGTGCACCTGGACCACTTCCAGAAAGACACATTTGTGCTTAGTGGGTTTACCAGCTAAAAAAAAATATCAGTTAACTCATTCAAGCCTGTTTTCCTGTAAGCCACTGAAAAAAAAATAAAAAAAAATCAGTAAAGAACCAAAGAGAAAACAAGAATTAAAGCACTAAAAAATAAAAATACTGATTTGGCACATTCCTGATTAACAAAAATATCAAAACACTACTTACTGAGCATTTTCATTTTACAAGGTAAAACTGAATTTCAGAATGCTTCAAGTTCTCTTCCTACTCTGTTTACTAAGTCAAAAGCATTGTAGGACTATTTCAAAACCTCCACCACACATATTACAACCAGATTTATTATTATTTTTTCAGACTGTAATTCCCACCCGCTTCTTTCTGTCTGTCACTATCTGTAAATATAAATGCATTCAGAAACTTTTGCTATAAAGCCCAAGTAAGCTATTTTTTCCAAAGAAAGCTACCCATTCAGTCAAATTCGCATTGCAATTTGAATGCAGCCATGGGATGCTGAATTGTTGGCCAGCCTCAGTAAAATATATTTTAGTGTATTAAAAACAAAATTAAACATATGCGGCAATATTGTCATCAGAGTCTCAAAAGTACAATAACACTTCATCAATTCCACATTATTTGTAAGGATCTGAAAAAAAACACTTTAAATTGTGTTCATGCTGCAACTGCCTGAGAATTCTTTTCTGTGTTAAATGGACATAAAAACTGTAATTTAGCTTCAGCATTACAAAGCCATATGTGTTAATTAAAAGAAGTTTGTTATAGTAAACTGGAAAAGAAAACTTCTTTAATTGTGTTTACCCAAAAGCCTTTGCTACCTAATTTAAATAGCATAAACATCTGGGCTAAAGCAATATTAGAATCATGGCAGTAGTCAAGCAAATCTTGTGGAAAATAATGAAATTAGATCCCTGGTGTTGTGACAGAGTAAGGGCAGGATACATCAGTTCGATGTTAATAAAATTTCCATGAATGACTGAATACAATTAAGAAATTGTCAGTTGCGGCAATGAACTTTTGTAGCTCCTAGATGTTTGCATCATTTGATTATGCTGGCAATTTAAAATTGTTTATTAGTGTCTGTGTTGGGATATTAATTATGACCTTTATTACGGCCCACAATTAAAGTAGTCATATAGCAATATACAGAGCCTTTGTAATGTTGAAAGATCCAGAGTGTTTTCAAATGGAAGACCTTGCAAAACTGAAACAATAATGCATATGCATTAATCTGTGCAAGAAAGGCAATAGTTTACTAAGCTGTGCACATTTGCTAAGTCAGTCCTTTAATAAGAGAATTCAATTTTAATAGCCTGTTGACAGTTTTAATTGTTAATAACATCTGCAGAACTACTGATCAGATCTTTTAGCTGAGATTTAATGATAAGTTTATTTTGTCATTATAAAAAAGTAAAACATTCAGTCACTGGGTAAAGCCATAAACTGCTGTTTTCCAATGAGCACACATTCAACAGCATGGTTAAATACTTGTGTTTTTTGTGATATAAATACATGCCTGTTAAATCTTACCAGAAGCTGAAAAGTGACACCATTGTTGAACTGATAGTTTGATTGTATTCCAGAAATGTGAAAGATGAGATGCTTCTTTTTTTCCCAAAAAGATGAGATGCTTCTAATTGTTTTCTATTTTGTAGGCTCTGAAGGTAAAACTGTACACAGTGAACCAGGCAATGCTTGAAACATTCTATTAAGTTCCCCTGGAGTATTTATGTATTTCTTCAAGTGAACACCACATCAAGGAAAAAAATGTATTTCCTTTGCCTAGTTTTTTGAATAGCAATTTACTTAAACTGTGTGTAAGTTTAGAAAGCAAACTCTATAAGCTACTGAGTGTCAGTGCTGCACTGAGGCAGCCCATACAGGCTGTCAGCCCAGTCTTCAATAAACCCTATTGCTGATGAGAAAGAATATCTATGCACAAAGCATAACACTCTAGCTTTGCTAAACATGACAAGGCATGCTATCATTTGTTAAAACTGACCATGTTGAACTGGAAAAACAAAACATATTTAATATGATAGACTAATTTAAGATAATTATAAAAACAAGACAATACAATAGAGTTGCTGGCTATCTGGCTTTTTAATGTTATGGTGTTTTCCCTCAGTAGATTTGTACTATTTTTATACTGAATATCCTTGTAGTTCTCATTGCATTCCCAGTACTTACCCCATATGAAAGCTACAGTGGCTTGCCAAGACCTGAGGGCACTATATCAGGCATGCAGAGTCTGTCAGGGTACCAGCAGAGATGGGATTAGAAGGGAATGATTATGGTTGTTGCATTCACAGTTCAGTCTCCAGATCAGGATTAGGATGTAGGCCTCAGGATAAAGACAGCAATCTTAGGTCACAGTACTGAGCTATTACTAGAAAATACGGTTGTGATATGGTCAGATACAAGAAAGATATCACTTTATAAGCATTATTTGTTTACTTTGAGGGGGTGGACACGTGATGGGATCAGACCTTGCTGTTTCTCTTCCTTGTAGGCTGTCTTCTATACTGAAAGCTAAATTCAGTGATTTAGAGGCCCCATCTCTTTCTCTGAGAAGTAGTTTGAGATAAAGTTTCCTTCCAACTTGGAAAACAAAAATTAAAGTCCCAATTTCTGAAGCGTATTCTTCTTCTATTTTACTTGAAATGTTAGCAGCTTGAGCAGGAAAATAAACCACCATGGTGAGAGGTCAGCCCTTACTTTAAAAAACACAAATACTGATATTCTATGTCAGAAAGGGCTGCGGCATAGAAATATGGTATTTGAGGCTGACTGTTTAATATTAGCTGCAAAAAACTGAGAAAACTTGTCCAAATCTGAGTTGAGTTAGCTATACTCATAAAGGCAGTAATGAGGACTCAAAACTGAATCTTTGTTAGCTCACTGCTGGATGACTGATTTTCTCTGAATGTGTTAATAACAGCTGGCAGTATTTCAGTCTGATGATGTAATTTAGTATGCAGATGGCAGTGTCCTCATATGCAATAAAGATGGTAGTGCTTCATATGCAATGACAACTGTTTGAAAGAAGCTCAAGAAATGCCAAAGGGATTCATTGTGCCTAGGCCCTTGTTGCAGCACACTCGATTTCACAACAAACAGACAGAAAAGCTATGCATTTTGGATCGCAAATTCTTCCTTGTAGCAGACCTGAAACATTTCACTGCTTCAATAAAGATGGAGTAGCAACAGACATTATTGATTGCATAAAGTACCAAGAGTTATAAAGTGATCAGCACACGATCTTTATGGATTGCATCCAGTTTGTTACATCTAAGGTGTAGAAACAGATCATTCTATGCCCTACAGAGCCAAATAGTTCATAACAACCTAATAAAGAATAAAGGGTAGCACAAGCTACTGTCATAAATGTGCAACATCAATCACTGGTAAACTCTCAAGCAAATATAATGCTGTTGCAAAACTCATCTAGGGAATTCTGCTGCAATATGTTTCACCAGCTTCATCAGCTTCATGTGTTTCATAAAGGGCACATACGCTTAATTCAAGCTGTTTTCATCTGACTTTTTTTAGGCACTAACGAATAGTCTTAATTATTCAAACCTTCAGCAGCTTACCTACTGCATCCATTATGTCTAGAAATATAGTCTTAATTCTCATTAGAACCAGGATTATATTTGTAATGACTGTATCTAAGCTCTCTGTAAGACTTTTACTTTTATATACTAAAATATTATATTTAAACTTTGCTGACTGCAATAGTCCCATGAGGCCAGTGTCCTCTTTTCATGGGAGATCTGAGGTTGTAGTCATACTGACTTGCGGAAATTTGGCAAGAGTACTGGGGAACTTCCCCTACTCTTTTTGATAGGCGCCATGAGATCTTTTACAGCCTCCTGAGCTACCACCAACTCAAGCATATGGATTCTTGGTTTACCATCTCATCTGAAGCACAGCATAGTCAGGTCAGTCAAAAATGTGTCCTTAGTTTAGAAGAAAATGAGCTAAGAGAAATGTTGCTTGATTCAATAGACATAGATAGACATATTAAGATCAATGAAAGAAATAGACTGCAGAAGGTCAACAAAACACAAAACGTCAGAAGTGTGATAAAACAAATGAACACAATAATTAGGACTGTCTATAGAGATTCATACGATATAACAGAAGCAAACAGGATATATTACTGTGCAGCTAAATTAATAACTGATAAAGTTCTACCACACGCACACAGGGTAGTGAGGGAAATGAAGGGAGAAAACATATTACCGTTATGGAAGTATCGAGCAGAGAAAACTATAAAGCAATTAAGACAAGAAGTGTCATTGTTAGACGAATATAGAACAGGGAGCAGATCAGCAAAAATACTAAGAAAGATAGATGTGATAAAACAATCCGCAGTATTAGAACAGACCAGGATCTATCATGCACTATCGCAAATAAATTAAAAATCTCAACACAGGCGGAAATACTTAGAAGATACTCAGATAAATATAAAGGAAAAGTACAAAATAAGCAATTTATTGATGGCCCAAAAAAGTTTTATAGAGAATTGGGAAAGAAGGTAAAAGGAATAGAAAGACAGCCAAAAAAGAAGAAACAGATACATTTTGGAGAAGTATCTATGAAGATCCTGTGGGACCTAACAAAGATGCTAAATGGATAGAAGAAGTAAAAGAAAGAATAAGAAGTTTAAAGATACAGGATATGAAATAGGATGAAGTAACAGTCAGAGAGACTGAAACAAAGTTAAGAAAAGCCTCTAATTGGAAAACCTCTGGCCCAGATGCAGCACCTAACTTTTGGTTAAAAGTATTAACATTTTTGCACGAAGATTTAGCCATGAGTAAGAACATTTATATGCGCACCCTAAACAGACACCACCCTGGCTAACAACAGGAAAAGCTATGCTTTTACTTAATAGTGAACCTGTAAGCTACCCAAAAAATTATAGACCAATAACTTGTCTTCCGACGATGTATAAACTATACACGGGAATAGATGCTGGCAAGAGTTTATACTCATTTAGAAGAAAACTCAATTAGAACAAAAGGGCAATAAAAGAAAGACATATGGAACAAAAGATCATTTGTTGTTAAATAAAGTCATAGTGGAGAACTGTAAAAAAGGAAAGAATCTAAGTATGGCATGGATTGACTACATAAAAGCATTTGATAGTATCCCACATTCATGGATAAAAGAGTGCTTAAAAATATATGATACAACCAATACTGATCGACTACAACACAGTGACCATGAAACAGTGACAGACCACCTTGCAATTTAGCCAAGATAAAGGACAAATTACTATCTAAGGGATAAAAATTAAAAGGGGCATATTCCAGAGTGACTCTTTGTCACTGCTGCTTTTCTGCCTTGCCCTTAACCCATTAAGCTGTTTACTTAACAGCTTAGGCCATAGCTATTATTTGACTCCTAGAAAACAACAAAGTATAAAGACTTCTCATCTACTCTTTGTCGATGATTTAAAATGGCATAGCTCATCAGATGAGGTACTGAAAACACAACTGCAGGTTGTCAAAACTTTTTTAGATGATATAAGGATGTCATTTGGTCTTGATAAATGTGCAAAAGCAACTTTTAAAACAGGAAAACTGCAGCACCAAGAAAACATCAGTTTGGGACAAGAATGTGATATAGAAGAACTTGAGCAAGAGGGAGTGTATAAATATTTGGGAAATGATGAAGGATCAACAAAAAACATGAACAAATGCAAAACTTATTAAGAAATACTTTAGAAGACTTAAATTAATCCTGAAAACAGTATTGACATATAGGAACAAAATCCAGGCTATAAATCAATTTGCTCTTCCTGTCCTAACTTACAGTTTTGAAGTTATTGACTGGCCGCAAAATGTGTTTGTTAGATTAGATAGGAAAACAAGAAGAATGCTTCATGCTCACCAAATGATTTATAAAAGTCAGTGCATACCAAGATTATATATTCCCCGTTCTGAAGGAGGGATGGGCCTCCTTGAAATTGATTACATGCACAGATCTGCAATTATGGGACTTCACACATATTTGCTGACCTTACAAGACCCAAACATAGTGAAAGTTTTGAAACATGAGGAGAATAAATCTTAGATGACTTGTCAGTTTTAATCTAGTAGAAGCATATTGGTGTCAAGCAGTAATGGAAATCAAACCACCAGTAGATAAAAATCAGGCAGCAATTGAATGTGCCAAAAAAACCCAAAAGAAAGACTATAAGGTGAAGGACCAAATGAGATGGCATGAAATGTGGAAAAAGGAAAAATATAGTTGGAAGTATACAAAACTTCTGGAAGACCCTCATGTTGATCATGAATGAATGCAGGAATGGTTAAGGAGAGGTGAATTCAAACCAAGAGATGAAAGGTTAATTGGCGGCACAAGATAATGGGCTACATACACGTTGGTTTACAAAGTTCATTGAACATGTGGGAGAAACAGACAAATGTAGGTTTTGTAAAACAGAATTGAAACAGTTGCACACCTCATTGCTGATTGCGACATAACTAATGACAGAAGGATTGTATTCTGAAAGCATAATACTGTGGCAAGACTGCTGCACTGGGGATTGTGCAAACATTATGGTATTGAAGTGGCTGAAAAACACTGGAAACATGAGCCACAAAGCATCATAGAAAATGATGACATCTACATCATATGGGATCATCTATTACCAAAGGTTCGAAAGATAGGTGCTAGAAAAACAGATATAGTTGTCCATGAAAAGAAGACAGAAGTAACATTGATCATTGAAATCACCACACCAAATGACTACAGTGTCTTGCATTCAGAGAGACACAAAGTAATAAAATATCAGGATTTGCAGACAGAAATGAGAGCAATGTGGAAGAAAGATACCCAGGTAGTTCCAATAGTAGTAGAAGCAATGGGTCTTATAAAAAAAAAATCTACAGTTGTATTTAGTTATGTTACCAATACATGTAACCCCATACAAATTGGGGAAGGAGTCATTAACTGGGCACATTGCGGGTGCTGCGCAGAGCACTTCTGGCTGATATCAAAGACTGAAACAATACTAATTTCATGAATTTTAATCATATTTTGATTTGGGAATGGAGTCTGTTCCTGTCATGGTATTAGAAACCCAAAGACTTGGAGAAATTTAAAAAATATCAGGTGTGCAACACTCTACACAATGCAGCACTGCAATGTCAGTACTAGAAAGTGAATCCAGCTGCTTGGTGTAAGAAGTGGCGCCATGGCCTTCTGATCATCCAGCATGAAAGCACGAAAGGGAGTGCACTACCTGTTGCGCTACTAATGCTCAGAGGCAATACCTGAGTACCAGGCAGACCACTCACCTAAGAGCTGCTTGTTCAAGATTAAGTCATTCTGTACCTTTAATCAAAATGAATTCCACAAGCTTATTTCTTCTTGATCCAGGGAAGGCTTTTTTCCAACAGAGAAGACATCAGAGTGGTCACAAGGTGGCCCTTTTGCCCACATTACATGGCTTCCTCAGATCTACAGAATTTTTCTAAACAGTACATTTTGTGGGCTGTTTATGTACTATTCTATCAGAGGGATAGTGTAAAAGTAGTATACATTGTAGTCTGCTGTTTGGTGATTTCTAAGGGAAAATGATAATAGATGTTTTGGTTTTGATAATAGACGTAATCCTGCTTTTGCATAAACTTATAATAAATGCAGAACGTATTGCTAGTTTAAGATGTGCTACTCATTTTTTTTTTTTTGTAAATCAGCATGTATTACTAAGGATAGCAATGTTAATGAAATGTAATAAAGCATTTCTAGTATGTAATATTATTCTATATGGTATTTTCTGCCTTATTCTACAATGAGGGATGTGTATAATGTGCTGTATCACCTGTGGGTACAAGAGGTTTACCTAGCTATTTTCACTCCCCATTCACCCCACCCTTGCTATACTACTTGGGGGTACTGCTGCTCTTATATTCAGTGAAGATGTGTGTGTGTGTGTGTGTGTGTGTGTGTGTGTGTGTGTGTGTGTGTGTGTGTGTGTGTGTGTGTGTGTGCGTATGAATGTGTGAATAATATGTATGGATGGATAGATGCATCTCTCACACACGCGCGCGCGCACACACATACACACACACACACACACACACACACACACACACACA
Source organism: Protopterus annectens (assembly GCF_019279795.1). Classification (NCBI taxonomy): domain Eukaryota; kingdom Metazoa; phylum Chordata; order Ceratodontiformes; family Protopteridae; genus Protopterus; species Protopterus annectens. Next base: position 59,682,946 of record NC_056727.1, on the reverse strand, counting down.
CACACACACACACACACACACACACACACACACGCACACACATGAAATTCACATACTTAATGAAAATAATGAATTACAAATTATTTCCCCCTCCCCTACTCAAACTCTGTTGGGACCTGCCCAATGACTCCACTCATATCACAGAAATGACCCGTTTGTTATGTCAAGCATTAGAGCCACAGACTCCCTGGCTAAGAAATCACTCTATGACTCATTAATTTCTGCAAGGTGAGAGTCACAAGTACATTCATTCCCCGATGACAAGAGCCAGGTGGTAGGGATTAGACCAGGCATAGATCCTAGTGGTGTGGCCTACACCTCCCTGTGTGCAGTCCTCACAGTACTTCCTTGAGCTCCATTTAGTGCTACCTGCTTGGTATCAGTATATGTCACAAGCAGTGTGTACACAGCAGGCTTATGTCCACAAGTGCAAGATACAGTGCCCCCGATAGGTGTTACCCATGCAGCAGGACAGATCAACTTCCCTCTTCCTAAGTATAGCACAATGGTTGCTTGGTCCTATCCTCCTGGCCTGACCCCAAAACACTAACTGAATATATGTCATATTGGTTACAGTCAGGGCTTCATCCTTTTGTGCCATGGGCATTGTAATTCATATTATTTTAAATAGTAGGCTGTCATTTAATTTGAAATATATCTGTAATTTTGGATGGTGTTATACTATACCATTTACCATTCTGATGACTACAGCTTATGATATTTACTGCTGCACTGTAGTAAATCTACAGTATGGCCTGCATAACCTAGTTTCTATTTCATTGATTACATTATATATTTTATGCTTCTCCAAAACATTTTAAAAAATGTTATGTCCCACAGAAATGCTGTGTGCAACAGTTATTTTCTTTTTGCCTTATTCAGTTTCTCTGTGTATGAAGGCCTTGCTTGTTTTATGGTGGTTCACTTTCTGTGCATCTGCTACTATTTTTTTAAAATATATTTTTATTGATTTTAACTGAAAGAAGAAAGCATCATATGTGCACAATCAATACCTGAACTGTGCCGCTAATCTAGAGTTCACAGTATTTCTGGTTATTAGGCATATTTCCTACAGACAGATTACAGAACAGACTGTAACATGTAATCACCCCTTTGTAGCGTACAGTGGATGCCAAATAATGATGGCTTCTCCTTTGTCTGAGCATGATACAATACCTTAAGGACATCTCTCCTGACGTTAGGTTCTCCTTTCTTTCCTTTCCTCATTTTTTAAACACCTTTGCTAATGTGACCAGGCCATTTCCACATTTACGCTACTTAGCTTCACATTAAAGACATCAGTCAGATGCATATGAGATGATGAACATTTGCTCATTCTTAAAATACATAATTCCCAACACAATTGTTCTTTTTCAGGCATCCAGCCCAGGATAGCCTTCTTTATCCTTCTTCATACTGATGTCCACAGTTCCACATTGAAAGGATCTACGATGGATTCATTAGTAGTAAGATTTAATGGATAGCTATGTAAATAATGGTGAATCATATTAAAACATCAGAAGAATGTTTTGTATGTGTAAAATAACTCTGTAATTATCTTGTCAGCTAACTAGTCTCTTAGTAAGCTCTTAGGAAATCCTTAAAAGGAAGATGCACAACGAGGGTAAAAGAATGAAAAAAAAAAAACGAGCACATAATCGGGATTTAAAGGGGCCTGTTGGGAATTCTTGGCACCCTATTATTTTGAGCCTAAAACCAGGAGATACCAAGGATTTTGGTACAGTTGAGAGGTATGACATTGCTACTTAATGTTTTTTTGCCTTTCCCTATTGCAAATCCAAAGAAATGTATGACAGATGATGGTGTACACACAGCAATGAACCAGAAAGATGTAACATTATGAACAGTAAGACATGATGATATCACAGCATAATGAGTCAAGTGTGTAACTGACAGCAAGTATAACATTTATATAGTTTTCTAAAGCAGCAGGAGCCTTATGGGACTTGCAAATGTGGACAGACAGCTGGAATAATCCAAATTAATTAAAGAAACGTGGCACAAATATGAATAGAGAGCTGGAATAGTTAAATAATTAATGAAGGGTGGAGCAGTGGTGCAGCAGTTAACATTGTCACCTCAAAGCAAGAGGTTCTCCAGTTCAATTTTTGGCTGGGGGCCCTTCTGTGCAGAGTCTGCATGTCCTCTCTGCATTTGTGTGGGTTTCCTCTGGGTACTCCAGTTTTCTCCCACATTCCAAATACGTGTGTCTGGAGCATTTCTTCCTCGGGCCTCCACTGAAAATAGGCTCTGTCCTAGTCAGAGTTTTCTGGTCAACAAATGTTAAATAAATAAACAAATATTAACCAGACTTTAACTAATTAAAAGACAGGACTGGGCAATAAATTGGTTAAGGAGTGATGATTAAGGCAATGCAGGATTTCAAAATAGTGTCATAAAATGTTTAGTTATAGTTTAACCAAAAGATATAATTAACATGAAATAAGTCTACATTACACAATACTGGCAGATTTGGGCAATGTTTTACAACAGTAGCCCCCCCCCCAGATGTGCAGTGGCAAGACCCACCCAAACCCTGCCCAACAGCCTTCACATGGCAATTTTTTTCATCTAGACTTGAATAAACATGAAGATGGTTTGTTAGTCTGCATGAATATTCATCCAGTATTTCCGGCATGTGGTAAACATACAAAGGCGAAAATTTTAATAGATCGCAGGTTATACTGACTAGCATAATATAAGTTTCTGTTTTTTATTTTCTCCTAGTACTTATGTCATACTAAGTAAGTTCAGGTTCTGTGATGTACCCCATATGAACGGAAATGTTCGTATTACGTTATAAATGTTCAAACAGTTTGTAAATGCTAAAGCTCCATAGCTGCTAACTTTCCATTTCTAGAATGTGGAACATTTAGCAGCTAGTCAAATTTCTTCATACCTAATGTTTTGCCAAAGTCCTTGAATGCATCAGCACAGAACGTTCCTCAGAATGAAGCACGCATAGTTCACTGAAGGAAAACAGTCATTACCCAAAGTTTCCCCAGCACCATACATTGTGCCACTAACTACAAGTTTCTTACACTTGGTGTATATTAAACTAGCTGGTTTTGCATACTACTTAAACAATACTTAAGCAAGACTTGATGGTAGCGGCATGAAAGCAGCAGTCACTGCAGTTTCTAACTGAAATTCAAGATATGGTGTTTCATTATGAAAGAGTAGTTCCAAATGTAATTGTAACCAGAACTGTAAAGCAGATCCCGAAATACAGTAGTTGTATTAATGTAAATATAATTCGTTCTACCTAGCTGAAGCAGCAAATCTGTATTGAAGAATGATCATAAATGAGGTCATGCATCAGTCTAAATGGATACAAGCATTTTTTCCCATTTGAAAATGTTACCAGGGAAGACAATAGTCATAGCACTCAACCTTGTAAAATTACAGCAGATAGCACTAAACCTTTAAAATCAAAGGAGTAGGTCAGAAACAGGAGCACTTCAATTTACAAAACAGACATTCTTCCTGTACTTGTAAAACATTGCCCTGAGCCAGTTACTCCTTCAAACTGGGAGGTAGGAGGGCAGTCTTGTTTAAATGTTGACATTGCTTGTAGGAGTCTATTTACAATTAGCCATATTTTGTCTGGTTTTACATACTTGTGTATACGTTTGTTATATAGCTGGCCAAATTGATAAGATTGATACAGGAGAAATGCAGAGAAGGAAGGTGAAACAGGAGTGATAAGTTATGTAATACTCCTAGCAGAATTAACAGCTTTTAAATATTAACATTGCTTTTGCATGCATCAGCTACCCAAGTATTTCTCTTCCACATGCTGACTGTGTTTCTGCATACATTAGTTCCCATATTGTGCTTTTAGTTTTTTTTTGTTTGTCATTAAAAGCCTGCATTTCCAAAATGGATCAACGCTTACTTATGACATGTTTTCATATAATGGTACTGGGCTAATTCTTTGTAAAACATGAGTAGACTGAGCCCTTGCCATCAAAAACACACAAATTTAACTCAAAAAACAATTTGTACTGTGATTTTTATGGCTCAATAGGAAAACAGTGGAAAGGTCACTTTTGTAGTAAAAGGCATAATATTTTAAGTTTAAAGTAAAATAAACAGGAGTTTGCAATTGATAACTTTATGCTGATGAAAACCGCACACTTGTTTTCAGGCAATTTTTGCAAAAATTTATATCCAACAACTTTCGCCCTCAGCATTTATTAGAGTCCCTACCATATGGAGAGTTTCTCCGTATGCATAGAATTTGCAGTGATTGGGAAGATTTTCTAAGAGAATGTAAGTACATCTTTCAGATGTTTATTAATATGGGGTATAATTGTGACAGTTAAAAAGTCTTTATGTGAGGTGGTTGCATATAGGTTGGGACTGGATTTGTTCCATAATAAAATAAATAAGGGGATGGTTAGTACTGAAATACATAAGGAACAGGTATATTTTGTTTCAGTATATAATAGTCTTAGTAAGAAAATAAATAAAATATTGTATGATTGTTGGAAGTTTCTGCTTCAGGATGTTGAGTTAAAAACTATTATATGAAATTACTCTTCCATTTCATTTAAAAAGGGAAAAAAATTAAGAGTTTTTAATTTCTAGTTATTTACTATGCCTAATGAAGAGTTATATGTGACTCGATTCCTTAAGGGTACATACACCTGTGGGGGTTGTACCATATGTCCTCATATTGTTACAAGCTTTAGTAAAATAAATGGTGTTCATTTTTTACCTAGTGGCAATTTTTCCTGTAATAGTGAAGGTGTTGTATATGCTTTAAAGTGTCCCTGCAATTTATTTTGCATTGGGGAAAGCAAAAGAAAATTTAATGTAAGAATACAAGAACATATCAGGGACATAAAACAGAATAAGGTTGAAACCAATATTGCCATGCATTTTAAAACAAGACATAATAATAATTATTCTTTATTGCAGGTTTGTGTTTTAGAACAAGGTTTTATACAAATTGGGGAAATGTGTGATATTAAGGAGAAACTTTTTTACAAGGAATCTTTATATTTTAAAATTTAATACTATGGTACCTGTAGGCTTAAATTTTGGAGATTAATTGGAAGCAATTATTATGTAATTGAGTAATTGATTTATTTATTGAATGAGTTATATAAAGCCATTCAAGTTTTTGTGATATGTATTACTCCTAGAAGGCTGAGAGCTGAGGCGCTAGAGTGTTCGATTGTTTTCATTAAACTTGTTTTTTACTGTGGCCGGTTGTGGATTCTTTTTTGCAAAAATTTACACTTTCTTTTTATAAAAGTCGTTCGAGTTAGAATTCAACAAGTTGAATCAACAAGCAATATATGCATGATGTCACTGGCAAATCTGCATAGCATGTCAGTCATGCATAATTTGCATGGTACTTTACAACCACTAGACATGTCAATCAATATGGCCACACTCATTCTTGAGCTAACTTACAGGGGCAGGAATACTGTTGTAAAACATCACCCTGATTTGAATGTACAAGGGTTTATATCGGGCTGCATATTTCCTCATAAAATTAAAAATGAGATTAGTAATTAAGAAATATGGGGATTTCCATTAAGAAGCTATACAAAGGCTTGAGGCTGCAGTGATATAGGATAACCAGGATCTCTTCTGCAAAGGTAGTCCCTATACCTTATAATAAGATCATGTAATACAGCATTTGGTAGAATGGAAAGTTTCACATCTATCATATGATTTACTAGGTTATGAGAAGAGACCCATACCATTACATTTGTCCCTCTAAATGTAGGACATGACCAACATTTTTAATTACTGTATACTGTTTCTGCTTGACAATGTATACCACTTACAGAGGAACCTTATCTATGAGCCATATTGTAAGTGGTTGTTGACAAACCGCAATATTGTTCTAGTTTTAGAACATCACACTACTCTCCAGTCTTCCCCCACTTCCCTATTTTCTTGACGTCACAATTTTAAGTGACGTATTTTATCAAACCATGATAGATCGGCATTTGAATCCCACTACTGCCAGAAAATAATATAAGGTGTAGGGGATACAGGGCATAAATCAGCTCCTCTGCCACCATATATGCATGTGAGAGAGATATTGACCTGAAGACCCTGGGGCAGATGTGTAATATTGCCTGCTTATGACCAACATCTACCACTCCCAAATAAGCTTTATACTGTCAGCTAAAGAGCCAGATTGTAATCACTGACGCCACAGGATGTCATCTAAAGGTCTGAGAAGTAGTTGCTAAATATGAGACGTCCAAAAATTGAGCCTGTGCTATACCACTGGTAACTTTTTGTTTTGTTTTAAGAGTGGCATTTGTGACTCTAACCACTTGGGTTCTGTTAGACAACCAGTTAGCTGTCCACCATACTATATAAGGATTTATATTCAGATTTACAAGTCTGTTAATAATACCTGCATGGGGAATAGTCTTAAGGTTAAAAAAGCATCTTAGGGAAAAGAGAAGGGCATAAAGGAAGTGGAGGACAGGTGACACGAAAGAGCCAAAAACAAAGACAAACAGAGTCACTAGAAGACCCAAAGATTTACTAAAGAGGCATAGGAGCCTTGATACAAGGCATGAACAAAGTGTGTTTTAATATGTGAACAAAAGGCAAATAGCAAGGCAGGTAATGGGTTTCTAGAAAATGGGGGCATCAAAACAGGGTCTGAATTTATTTATTTTTTCTGTATTTGCACCACAGTGAATGTGATGACCACATGCTCTACAGGAACAATGTACAACAATATGAACATATTTAAAAGTAAACATGGTCCATGGTCTGAAGATGAGAATTCACAGGTCATACCAGTTATTCATTATGCCACCTGTCTTTGCTAACCTCAGGCTCATTATTTATTTATTTAGTTAGTTAGTTAGTTAATATTTGTTAACCAGGTAGGTGGACTGGTCCAAGGGTCCTTTTCAGTCATGACTGGAGCACAAAGGGTAAGCAAAAATGACAGCATTACAAAGACATTTAAAGGTGGAACTCCATTATACATATTGAACAAAACTCAGAGGATTAGTAAGTCAGCAGGTTTATCTTTATACGCTCAATATATATATATATATATATATATATATATATATATATATATATATATATATATATATATATATATATATATATATATATATATATATATTATAGACACTGCTGAAATTACAAGTTAAAGGTCTAGCAAGAACATTAAAATATGTGCATCATAAACAATGGATAGTTAGTAACAGAGATATGAGCATAGCCAGTAATAAAGGTACACGTTGGTGGTTTGCTTACTAGCCATTATCCGCAAAGCATTTGCTGTCAATTTCATTGAAAATTTGCTCTGAAAACATTTTCTTGAAGCTTGACAGAGAATGTTATGACTTAACTTAAGGAGGGAGCTTGTTCCAGTCAGCTGATCCTAGCCTAGAGAAGGCATGTTTACCAGTAGCTGTTTTGAAAGGGGAACAGTTAAGAACTGTGATGTTATCTTGGCTACTTCTCATAGAGAATAGACATGCTCGCTGTTGAGTCATTTCCTTTTCAGTGGTGGGCCATAGCCTTCTTCAAGTATCTTGTCCAGTAAGGTGGAAAGCAGATATGTGTATCTTTCTGTTACCGGGAGCCAGTTTAGAGTCTGTAAACTGTAGAGTCAGTGGTGTGATTTAGAATCTGCCAGTAAGGCAGTTACGGCAATGTTATTATCTGCCTGTTTCGGTATTGTGTGTCCTGTCTGTGATCTTCTTGTTTTCTTTCCTGCTAACCCCCACATAGCTCAACATTCTTTGCAGAATATGCAAACATACTATCTCAGTGGTCACTGTCAGAGTGACTGTCATTAAAGCTGACAAAGTATCTGGTCTAAAATCCTTCACTCCAAATGTGTTTATCATGATTCAGTGAGAAGATACCGCTTTTGCAGTATTCGGTCAAACAGGAAATTAAAAGAAATATTTTATTAAGTCCATGAATATCTTTTAGGACTATGGTAGATTTTTTATTTATGCATTTAATAAAATAAAATCTATGGCATAAACAACAGTCAATACCTCTTTCTATAGATGCACCATAGTGATTTCATTCACATATTAGTCATTTTTCAAGTCTGTGGCACACACTAGGATGGATATGTCTAGCAGAGAGAGTGAAAAAATAAGCCTGTCTCTACAAATCATGTAACTTAAAAAAAATGTATCACAGTCTGGACCGGACTGTGGAGGATGTTATCTCTGTCTTTAAAAATAAAAACTTAGTGTTGGAACAACCACAGCAAATGCCTATGGTTAAATATGCCAAGAAATTGCTTAATTCATAAATCATTAACTCTTCACAAATGAGTGCCACACCAGGCCTGAATGATATGAACTGTCTAGAAAATAAAAGGTTTCCCACATTTGATTTCACAAACAGTGAATAAAATGAGACACAGCTTTTACTTTTATTTATTTATTCATTCATTCATTCATTCATTAATTCATTCATTCATTCATTCATTCATTCATTCATTCATTCATTCATTCATTCATTTATGTGGTTTATTTATATTTTGTTGACTGGGTTATATTAACTAGGCCCTCTAGTCTATTTTCAGGAGAATTCTGAGGTGGTATGCATACTGACATCTTGGAAGAGCTTCTAGATGATTGTCACTGTTGAAGTGACACCCCCACCCCATGTGCAAAAAGTAATGGGAAAAAGGGGGTTGTGGATGGATGCAAACTGACTATTGAAAATTTCATAAGGACATCAAGGAAACTTCTATGCTCTTTTGTATGGAGGGCTGCTTGACATTTGCCAATAATGACTTGAACATCATAGAGCCATTAGCAATGGAAAGGTATATTAGATGCTAAGAAAACTGTGGTTATTGAGCTGGAAAGACAATGATTATCTGATTTTCTTTTGGATAATTTGTTAGAAAAGTTAAAGCCTTCTAAAAAACTTTGACACTACTTTCTGGGGGGAGATCTTAGGAAACTTTAAGGGAGAGGCACAGGATTATAACCTTGATACCTTGGAAGAAAGTGAGAGTTTTATAATTGAAAATGATCTCTTAAATAATTTAGCAGCTGAAGCAGAAGGGTCACAAGTGAAAGTCCAGGAGGTAACAATAGTTTCATTGCATAGGCAAAGCATGGAAGAGGTGGAGAGCAGAGAAGATATTATGCTCTCTGTCCTAACTAAACAAAATCTTTTTGCAATTTCAGTAGAAGCTTACTGACTTCCTGGATATCATTTATTTTCTTTTGGACAGTCGTGATAATATTTATGCCTACATTCATATTGACAAAGAACCTTTGTTTGAGGCTTGCTTTGAACTGTGCAATTATACTCTTAGTTGTACATAAACGTTTAATTTATTATTTATTTGCCATTTGTTAACCGGGTTAGTCCAGCTGAGCCAAAGGCCCATTTTCAGTGGACACCCGAGGTGAAAAGCTCCAGAACAATAAACAAGAGGTATACATGAACAGAACTCAAAAATAGAAAATTACAAAGTAATATCCTTGAACAACTTGACAGTAACAAACTCAGAAGAAAAATATATACAGGCATAACAAGGCAGAGTGAAAAGCATATATAGATGTAGAGAAAGATAAGTCTTAGCTACATATAAGCATTTCCTAATATTTACAAGATACAGAGTTAGTTTGGTAATAAAAACATGAATAGTATTGTTATTTACCAGGTGTATATGTAACAATAAGAGTATAAGTAACAAAAGAGCAGCAGTTCACTATTCATATGGAAATTAAATGTGTTTCATCAGTAAAATTAAGAAAAAAAAGAAAAACTTTAAACTTTAGAGTAAAGAGAGGTGGGGGAGTTTAAGTGGGATCTTGGCATGGCAGGAGATGGAGTTAAGAAGGTAGCTTTTAAGTTCTGTTTTGAAGTGGTTTGTACAAGTGATATTTCTGATACTGAAGAGGAGATTACTCCAGGCTTGAGACACTGTGCTTTTGTAAAGAAGTTTACCAATGTTTTTGTTAGTTTTATTAATATTATGAAGGTGTTGATCAGAGCTGCATAGAGTTTGAAGGGGGGTATAGAGGGATATGAGAGAGGAGAGGCACGGACAGGCTGACAGTTTATTTAATAGAGTATGAATAAATTGTAGCTGGTAAAGGAGGAGTTGGGGGATCTGCGCCATTAAAGGTGTTTTAAAGCAAGGCAGTGATGACATTTGTAAGGCTGGTCACTGGCAAATCCAGCTATGTTGTTATAAGTTTGTTTATTAAGTAGATTTTAGATGTGTGGATATAGGAGAGCCATAGAGAAGATAAGGCAGCAGGAATGACTGTGCAAGAGAGGGTTTGGAGTTGGCAGGAATTTTTTATTTCTATAAAGAAAACCCATTTTTTGATTTGTCTTTTTTATACAATGTTGAATATGCAAGTCGAATTTTAACTGGTCATCAATTATGACACCCAGAAGTTTAGTGTGTGATTTGGTTTTAATAAGGGTGTTGTCATGTGATGAGATGGTAAAGGTGGATTTATGGTGGGAGAGAGACTTGGGGATGAAGAGGAGGAGTTTGTTTTTTTGGGGGTTTAGCATTAGCTGGTTATCTGTTAGTCATTTGTGATAGTGTGGAATGAGAGTCAGAGAGTGGAGGTGAGAAATATCATCAGAGATGGAGATCAGGGAAGAGACATCTGCATATTATGTTAGGGAGGAGGTGGTACAGGAAGATTAGAGTTTGTTAGTGAAGATGTTGAAAAGAAGAGATCTTAGAATAGAGCCTTGGGGAATACCAGTCTGGATGAGTAAGAAAGGGCAGAAGGAAGAATCCATCTGACTGACTGCAGCCTATTATTAAAGTAACTAGAGAACCAGAGAATAACAGAGGAGGACAGGTTGAGATCAGCTAGTTTAGTTTGTAGTTTAGAGTGTGAGCATACATCTCAACCTCTTAGATCACGAAATCTAGACAACGCCATAAATAATGGGGGACAAAGGTCCAAAAATAAGGACAATGTTTAAATATTGCTTTTACAAACTTAGAAAGTTGATAGAATAATAGGCTTTGCATTAGCATGAATTTTCTGAAGGGTATGAAGTCTGAAATTCAAATGTATGTCATTATGTTCTGTCTTCAATCTTTGATGACTTGTCAATAATTTGATAGAAAACCACAATTTTATGAAAAATGGGCCAAAGATATGAGTCAAAAATCTGGACATTCTGCGAAAATCTGTACTGTTGAGAGATTTGAGTGTGACACAGTATCAAAAGCTTTTGAGAGGTCAAGGAAAAGACATGACATGAGAAGGGTTTTGTTTCTGGCCTCAGCAACAGTATGTGTGAAAGACAAAAGGGCATTGGTTGTGCTATGGTTTGGCTTAAAGTCATGTTGTATACTTAATGCTAAAAGAACTATAAACTCTGAATAGACTTTTTATTTAAAAGGGGATATTGATCAAAACTGAGGGATTTTTTTGAATAAATGTTTGCTAGGGAATATTATTTTGCCTGAAAATTACTACAAAAAGAAGAGACATGGATATATAAAAGGACAGTAGAGGGCCTGCTTGAGAATGTAGAAATTTACAATAATTCAATCATTCAGAAAAAGAATATTCTGAAAAAATGAATATGGAACAAATGAATACTTGTTTAAAAAATCAGAGATATTTATTAAAATGAAGAAGGGAATAAGTTTAATCATTGTTGGGGAAGCATGATGAAAAACTGAATCATGTTTTAGTCTGCATATTTTAAGAAGAAAGAAAGTTATAGTATGATGATGGTGTTATAAGTTGTGGCAAAATGTTTTTAAATGGCATTAAGAGAGAATATGAGAATTAATAAGAGATCATGGAAATTAAAGAAAATGAGAGAACATTCCCAACAGGAGTTGGAAAAATGTATTATCTTAAGGAAATGAAACAACCTTGGAAAAGGGTAAAGATGGAGGGAGGGCTAGTTCCAGATGGTATTTCCTAGTAATATTATTCTAAGTTGCAAAATTGGCAGTTGGAATGTTTGGTGCCCTTGTATAATGAATGAATTGTGAGCTGTATTTTCACTAGATTTTTTTTATGAAGAGGTAGCACATTTTATTGAAAAAAGACAGTAAGACATGGTTGAAAACTTGAAACCAATGACACTTCTCATATTGTCTATAAACTTTTGTATATTTTATAAATAAAGCACAAGTGATGTGCCACAAAACTGTAGGAGAGGAGGCATAATGTTTCAGTTGGGGAAAGGATATTACTAATTATTTTAATTAATTAAATTAATTAATTAATTCTCATTTGAGAAAGGGTTGATATGATATAAATGTAGACTTAAATGTGAAAAGATGGATTAGGAACTCAAGAAAAGGTAGCAGCTATGTAGTTAAAGTAGCAAGTATTATTCTAGAAAATGCACATCACAACTCACAGCACCAAGCATCACACATAGTACACATGCCTGTGTCTCACAGCCTCTAAGGCCCAGCCACAAACCCAACATACTAGTCATAGGAGACTCTATCGTGAGATGCACATATGTGTCCCTCACCAGGCTAGACAAGGAGAAAGTCACAGTAAGTTGCTTGTCAGGTGCTAGAATCTGCCATATCATGCACGCACTCAAGTCTCTAAACAACAAGTACTGTTATGACTCTGTCATAGTCCATGTTGGTGTGAATGACTAGAGACATACCTCTCTGGACTATATGAAGAGAGACATGATTGAGCTTGCTGAATATGTGTCCCAGGCAGGTATGTCCTTAGCCTTATGCAGCATCTTACCATCACCCAGAATGATGCCTCAATACAAACAGAAAATTATTGACTTTAACAATTGGCTTAGTTTCTGGTGTCATTCCAAGGGGATCCAGTACTGACAGCCTGGGAGGACATAAATGACAGACCATGATACTTTGCCAGCGATGGCCTTCATAGTTTCATAGTTTCATAGTTTAGTACTAGGCTATCTGGGGCATTTGTAAGCCCAGCCATAGTGATGTGGCTTTTGCCACCCCATAAAATGGTACAAAATGCACAGAATAGATTTAGAATAATGTGCCTCTGTCTAGTAGTGACACAGTGAAGGCCCCCTTATATAATATAGTTTCATAGTTTAGTACTAGGCTATCTGCCCTGGGGCATTTGTAAGCCTAGCCATAGTGATCTTCATCTGTTTTCCCTGGGCTTCAGGCTTCTGGCAAAGGCTCTTGCCTACCCCATAGTGCATTTTTTAGGCATTGTCATGAGCAAAAAATTACCAACGTGAAAAATTCTACTAAACAAAATATCAAGATCATGCTGCTAAATGCTAGGACTCTTAGCATGAAACTGCACTCATGGCAAGTATTTCTTGCCCTAGAAGATGCTGACATTTGTGCAGTCACTGAAATCTGGTTCAAAGCTGTGGAAGCACCCCAGCCTTATCAGGTTACTCATCCTACCATACTTTCAGACCCCAAATGGTGGGCTACAAAGCCAAAGGAGTTGGAGTTTCAATATCTATCAAGGACATACACACCTCCAGGCTGGTCAGATGGTATGAAGCACAGGAGACACTCCAAGTGCAGTTAACTGTTGACAAAACACCTATTCAAATCATAGTTAGCTACAGACCCACAACCATGATTCAGGATGCCCACTCCACCTATCTGGACTTACTTAAATCCATCAAGAGTCAACCCTCTACCCTAATCCTGGGTGACTTTAACTACCCAGCCATAGAGTGGAACACCTATTCTAGCTGAAACATGAATGTCCAGAGATTCCTTGACTTCATCAATGCCAATGCATTGGATCAGCTGGTTGACACCCCTATGAGAGGTGAAAATATCCTGGACCTGGTCCTAATCAACATGAGTAGCCACTGTTGCACCCCTTCAGTGTTATCCTCCTTGCTAAGATACGACCATAAAGCGATTACTTTTGAAGTCACCATCTCCCCTGACCCCCCCCGCCTTGTCAGGGTCAAGCAAAAAATATTTTCCAAAGCTGACTAAAATCTCCTGAGAGCAGGTACAAGCAGCTTTACCATCACCCTCCCTTCAGTTGGAACTAGCACTAATGTCCAAGCCTACACCAAAAAACTATATGAGCATCCACATAGCTGTATGGACTCAGCAATACCTGACAGGGCCTAATCATCTTTCTCAAGGAAGAGTAAACCTGCCTGGTGCACAGCAGCAATAAACAATCTTTATAGTAAAAGGAAAAAATTGCTGTCCAGGACCAAGAAGGAGCAGTTCCCAAGTTAGACGCAATCTCTCCTTTGTCTGAACAAGCAAATAAGATCACTGGTGAAATCCTCTAAGGCTAACTTCGAGTCCAGATTGGCCACATCCACTAAGGACAATCACAAGGCTTTCTTCACATACATCAGCAATCTCAAAGGTAACACCCAAATCAGATCTGAACTAGTGGTACATAACACCACATACACAAATGCTGTAGATATAGCCAACCTGCTGGCAGACAGATTCAATGAAAACTTCACCTCCCTGTCCCCCCATCAGTAAACCAGCACATCCCCAGCCTCCCCTCCATCACCGGGGAGCAGGGTTTTAATGCCCTTTCAAAGGCAAAAAATACAGTCTCCATGGAACCCAACGACATCCCTGGCTGTATCCTACATGAACTCAGGCATGAGCTCTCAGCTCCATTAGGCACCCTATTCAACCAAAGGCTGAGCACCAACTTGGTTCCAGCTGAATGGAGGAGAGCTGCTGTCATCCCTCTACACAAAGGAGAAATGTCCACTGACCCAGGCAATTATAGGCTCATCAGCCTAACTAGCCTGATCTGCCATGCCATGGAATGCATTATCACGGACCTTATAAACAAGGATATTAGCAACTTCCAAATGCTTGACCCCACACAGCTTGGTTTTGTTAAAGGGAGATCATGCCTGTTAAACTTGGTCAACTTCTTCAAAACAGTCAGCAAAGCCATGGATGAGGGAAAGATGGTGCACACAGCCTACCTTGACTTATCCAAAGCCTTCAACACTATTTCCCACTCAAGCATAATAGATAAACTCTTCCAGATAGGCATCAACCTGTATGTTACCAGATGGGTAGCTAACTGGATCACTGATAGAACCTGCTCAGTCAAAATAGGTGAAGTCACCTCAATAAGTATAATCGTAATGAACGATGTATTCCAAGGATCGGTCTTGGGGCCTCTACTGTTTGTGATATACTTTTCTGAGGTCCAAGGCAAAACCAATGGTCTGTGGCTGACCAAGTTTGCAGATGACTGCAAGCTGGGTGCTGTCTTAAATTCCCCTAGTGATGTAAATGTCCTTCAAGAGGGCCTTACCCAAACTAATGACTGGTGCCAGAAGCATGGCCTCAAACTCAATGCCAAGAAATGCATCACTATCCCCTTTGGGGAAAATGGCATCCCCACTAATTATCACAATAATAACAATGTACTAAGCATGCAATCAGTCGTGAGGGACTTTGGCACCCATGTTGATAGCAAATTTAATTTTGACCACCACTTTGCCTCTGTTATATGGAAGGCTTTCTACATGGCCCACCTCATTAGTAAGGGTATTTCATCCAGGAACAATGAGGTAAAAACATCTCTGTGCTTCTCCCTTATCAAACCCATTATCTAGTACAGTGCCCCCTTCGGCATGTACCTTGCCAACCACATGCAGCAGCTGGAGAGACCACAGAGGTTCCTGACCAGGAAATTACAGGGTCTAAAAACACCTATCCTACACAGATAGACTAAAAGCCCTGTTCCTTTACTCAGTCTCATACAGACTGCTCAGAGGTGACCTGTGTCTGGCATATAAGGCCATCTCAGACTAGCCTTGATTGAGTTTCTGCATATCAATAAGTCAAACTCCACTTGCACAACCTGCACGCAAGGCCTCAACCTGGTCTGTGACATTAATAGACCTTGTTGGCAGGATAGATTTGTGTCCCAAAGACTCCCCCATCTGTAGAATACATTCCATCTCCATGTCAAGCAGAGTACCTCTCTAGCCCTCTTTAAGAGGAACCTGGATGACTGGACGGGAAACAGAAAATACATCCCTGGGATCCCACCTGTGTCCCTGCTGGACAGGGGAAACAGGTGCTGACTTTGTGGGAACATGGGCAAAATTTTTGGTTAGGCTTATAAGGGCCTTCAGGCTAATAGCCTAGTATCATACTATGAACTTATGAACATATAAACAAAACATGTTACTAGTGCTGTAACTCAGGGTGAGTGCTAAGACCCCTCTTGTTTGAGCTATGCTTCAATGACTCCAAACAAGTAACATAAAACAAAAACCAAACTGTGGAGAACAAACAAAAAGGCAACGTGGTACACCAGACCTTCCAAATTTATTGTTAGCGCTTTCGGGCGTAACAATGTACGACCTTCTTCAGACAAAAAACATGAAAGAAAAAGCTTTCTTGGTTTAAATACATCACCAACAGTGACATCATCAGATCATCAATTCATAATTAAAGAAATATTACACATAACTAAAACATAATATGTATGTGTGTATATATATATATATATATATATATATATATATATATATATATATAGATATAAACATATATATGTATATATTATGTTTATATAAATAAACACCCTCTCTAAAACATATAAAAATACATTTAACTACAGTATGAAAATCTTAAACCTGTCTTCAAGGCAAGGTAAAAAGGTGAGTTCTTAACAAGTTTCTTTCCAAAGATTTTAATCTTAATAAACAGTTTAAGGAACATGACTCATTTAAACCTGGGTACATATAAGCATTGGTTAGGACTTGCCACCATAATTATCTTTGCTCCAATAATAATTGCCATGGCCCACCTCTAATGCTTTCATTAACCTGCTCTATCACAAGAAATAAGAAGTAATGCCCAGTAAATTCAATTACATGCTTTTTTAGTGCATTATTACAATCTTGCTTATGTATGCTGTACTGATGTTCATAAATTTGTTGCTTCAATTGCTTTTCAGTTTTTCCTGTATAAAACCGTGGACAGCTTTGCACTCAGCTAAATAAACCACTCCTGGGCTCTTGCAATTATATCTACCACTAATGGAATAGGTAAAATTTCTTATTGTTAACCTGATTGAAGTTTTAATAAACTTGCAATAATTGCAACATCTACATTTTAGCATACCCCCAGTTCTATGGTTACTATGTAAGTCTCTCTCGATAAAATTTTTAAGATTGAAGCCAATTTTATAAATTATTTTAGGTGCTTTTGGGACTTTGTCTCTAATTTGGGCATCATCAATAAGCACAGCCCAATTTTATATAAAATATTCGCTATTTGTTTTGCATCAAGTGAAAATGAAGTACTGAAAGTTAATGTAAAGTTAACATCATTTTTATCAGTCTGAACACTGTTAGGTAATGTTAAATTGTCTAGCCCTTCCTCTTCTGCTTGTGTAAGACTGCACAATATAGGTCTAAACCAACCTGATATACGCTTGTGGGTAACCTCAGATATCAATTCATCAATTAATTTTAATGGGTATCCACAAGTTAGGAACATTTTTTTAAGCAAAAGACATTCATCTGAAACATCTTGTTCTAATGTGGTCATACAAGTTGTCCCTTTAGAACACACCTCTTTTGGTAGTATGGGTGAGTACTTTCAGAATGTAAAAAACAGTTTGAGTATGTAAGTTTGCGATATAATCTTACAGTGTAACATTGATTAACCCTGTCTTTGCTTATGCTTAAAAACACATCCAAAAATGCTATAAATTTACTATTAAATTCAAATGTGAATTTCAAAAAGCTGGTCATCTCTGACAGTATCTGAACAAATTCGGAAGCATGAGTTTCATCACCATTAAACACAACAAATATATCATCTAGATAGTGTGTATACCATACAACATGCTGTTTAAAATAGTCATGGCAAAATAACATTTCATTTTATGATAGGTTATAATGTCCTTCACACATTTAGACCACCTATTATACTGACAGGGACTAAAGGTGGAGGTGTCTTGATTTACATCAAAAATAAACCTCAAGGCTGGTCAAACAGGGCAATGCAATAGAGCTTCTCCATGTTCAAATCACCTTAGACAAAACGCAATACCACTTCTTTACAAGCTATAGGTCTCCCTCTGTGACCTAGAAAACCCATACCATGTATTTAAACTTATTGGAAATACTCACCATCTAACCCAATACCATATTCATGGGCAACTTTAATTACCCCACTATTAACTGGGAGTCATATATGACAACAAATGCATAGGTATAGAGATTTTTAGATTTTGTAAACATAAACTCCCTGGGCCAGATTGTCAATACACCAAGAAGGGGTGCAACCATACTGGATCTGGTCCTCAGTAATATAGGAGAGTGCTGCACACCCCCTACTGTAATATTTTCTCTGTTAAGGTCAGACCACGAAATGGTCTCCTTTGAAGTAAAAATAAAACCTGGAACTCCAGCTAACCCTGGAATGTTCTGGAACTACTCTAAGGCTAACTACCTACTATTACATGACACCCTGTCAAAATTTCAAGTCCCCATAAACCCTGAGAACACTGCTGCCTGCGCAGAACTGTTTACAGAAACCCTATACAAGCAGCACAGAGGTAGCTGTATCCACCAGGAAGAAGTACAGAACTAACTCAAAAAACAAACCACCCTGGTGGAATCACAACATCAATACGCTGTATAACAGAAGGAAGAAAATCATGGCAAAAATAAGGAGGTGCAGCACCCAGCAAGACAAAAAACACTCTCATTAAACTAAACAAACAACTCAGAGGACAAATAAAGTCTACCAAAGCCAAATTTGAGGTGAATTTGGCCTCCCAGGCCAAGGACAACCACAAGGCATGCTTTAGTGATGTTCACAACCTCAAAGGCAATACACAGTTGTGTACAGAGCTCATTGTAATACACTGAGGCAGAAGATATAGCAGACCTACTGGCCAACAAATTCAGCTGTAATTTTACTCCTCTCTCCCCACCAACCTTCCCTCAGAAAATACCATTAAATATAACTCCCCCTGCTATCACTAGGGAGCAGGTCCTTAATGCTCTCTCTAAGGCCAAGAATACTGCATCAATGGGCCCAGACATTATCTCAGAATTCCTTATAAATAGCATGAAACATGACCTATCAGGCCCTCTGGAATTGTTCCAAACAGGCTTAATGCCTCATGAATGGAGGACAGCAATAGTTATCATTCTGCACCCTGGAAACTACAGACCCATAAGTCTCACTGGTCTTATATGCAAAGCCATGGAAATAATTTCATGGAAATAATCAGTAATGACATAGGAAACCTCTAGACACTGGATCCAACCCAGTTTGGTTTCATCAAGGGCAGGCCATGCCTACTCATCCTGTTGGGTTTATTTGAGATGGTCACCAAAGCAATGGATGAGGGCAATGTGGTTCACACTGCACCCCATGACCTGGCCAAGCTATTTGACACAATCCCCTACTTGGGCATTGTTGACAAATTTAAGAGGTTAGCTATAAACCCTTATATCACCCGGTGGATAACCAGCTGGCTTACAGATAGGACCCAGGAAGTTTGAATTGGGCAGTCCAGCTCTACAAAGAGGTTAGTCACAAATGGAGTCCCTCAGAGACTGGTCCTGGGACCGCTCCTTTTTAGCATTTTCAAGGCCAAAGTCCCTGTCCTCTGGCTGACTAAATTTGCAGATGATAGCAAATTAGGAGCTGTCATTGAATCACCCACCAACACAAATGTTTTCCAGGAAGGGCTGACACAGACAAACAATTGGTGCCAGAGCCATGGACTCAAACTAAATGCCAAGAAATGCATAACAATATCCTTTTGGAAGTCATTCAGCCCTGGCAACTATCATATTGACAACGCACCCCTAAGAGTTGATCCAGTAGTCAGGGGAATTGGGGAAACACATGCAGTAATCTAGCCTCACAGCATGAGGCTATCATTCTATGTTGTGCCATGCATAAAGAAAGGTATGGCATCATGTCCAAGGAAGTCATTGTTCCACTGTATTTGGCATTCATCAGACCTATCATTGAGTACAATGCCCCCTTTGGTATGTATCTAACAAAGCATATTCAACAACTGGAACATCCACAGAGGTTCCTCACTAAAAGAATATAGGGCATAAGTAACATGCTCTATGCAGATCATGTTAACACCCTATCCCTGTATTCTGTCTCCTACAAGCTCTTGAGGGGAGATCTATGCCTGGCATACATGGCATTATCAGACCCCACACTGGTGGACCACCTGCATATCTGCAAAACAAACATCACCAGAATTAACTGCTCTAAAGTCTTAAAGCTTGCCTGTGATATAAATAGGACCTTTTGGAGAGACAGGTATGCATCCCAGACACTACTCCTTTTCTGGAACAGACTCACCCTCCCTGTGAAGCAGAGTTCCTCCTTAACCCAATTCAAGTGTTACTTGGACAGTTGGGTGGGGAACAGGAAATTCATCCTTGTTTTGGCACCCATGTCTGTAATGGACACAGGCAGACTGTAAATGCTTCATCTCCCAGACCCCTGCTTGTAAACGTTTCAGCTTCCAAGCCCCTACTTATACTTATCAAGTGTACCAGAACTTGTCAGAGATTTGTGATGCATGGCTAGACTTAATCAGGCCCTAGTGGTCATTAGTCTAGAAAAGACCTATGAAGATTGCATCCTTCAGCTCTTCATCTGTGTGGTGAATTAGGTTCTTCAATCATACCATAATTTTTCTTTTGTAGTCAACTTTAACAATGGAAGCAGAGATGGAGATGATCTCATCTCTTCCATATGCTACTTCATGGCAGATGAGGACTCACTGTCATTGCCCTCATTTCCTCTAGTTTCCTTATTGGCTCCTGCCATGGTCAAATTCCTACAAAGCTGTATAGCAATTTGCAGATGCCAGAATTTATGGCATTAGATGAATCAACATTGGTGTGGTTTCAGGTTTGGAACAACCATTTTCACTTGTATTTTTTTAACAACATTGCAACCAGCTTTGGTGGTGTCAGTACCAATGAGTACCTTTGCAGCCCCTGGTGGTAGTGTCAGCACCAGTGAGTACCTTTGCAGCTGTTGGTGATGGTGTCAGCACCAATGAGTACCTTTGCAGCCCCTGGTGATGGTGTCAGCACCAATGAGTACCTTTGCAGCCCCTGGTGATGGTGTCAGCACCAATGAGTACCTTTGCAGCCCCTGGTGATGGTGGCAGCACCAATGAGCACTTTTGCAGCCCCTGATGATGGTGTCACCACCAATGAGTACCTTTGCAGCCCCTTGTGATGGTGTCAGCACCAATGAGTACCTTTGTAGCCCCTGGTGATGATGACAGCACCAATGAGCACCTTTGCAGCCCATTGTGATCGTGTCAGCACCAATGAGTACATTTGCAGCCCCTGATGATGGTGTCAGCACCAATGAGTACCTTTGCAGCCCCTGGTGATGGTGTCAGCACCAATGAGTACCTTTGCAGCCCCTGGTGATGGTGTCAGCACCAATGAGTACCTTTGCAGCCCCTGGTGATGGTGTCAGCACTAATGAGTATGTTTGCAGCTCCTGGTGATGGTATCAGCACCAATGAGTACCTTTGTAGCCCCTGGTGATAGTGACAGCACCAATGAGTACCTTTGCAGCCCCTTGTGATCTTGTCAGTACCAATGGGTACCTTTGCAGCCCCTGGTGATGGTGTCAGTACCAATGAGTACCTTTGCAGCCCCCGATAATGGTGTCAGCACCAATGAGTACCCTTGCAGCTCCTGGTGACAGGGTCACATTGTTGAGGATGATTTCTTTGCTGATGCCCTTAGCATCACTTTGAGTCTCAGATTTCTTGGGCATTGTTCCTTTGATACTGAGGATCTCTTTGCCAGACTTTGTCCTGAATGTTTGTTCCACATCAGAGTTCAGTATCAACTGGTTGGTGCCAATGACAATGATTCTGTCTGCATCAAAGCCATTTACTGCTGATATTGGACATTCATAGGTTGATAGGTGATTACTATACTAACAGCCCTAGCAGGACTTTTTAAGTCTAGCCATATTATTCCATTTGTAAATGACAGGATACATTAACCAGGGGCATCTACTTTGGTTTATGTGGAGGAACACTTGCTTGCTGCCTGTGTCCCACAGGAGCATAACTGCAAGTCCATGGGCAGATTTCTGTTTCCCCATCCATTAGTTCAGATTTTGTTTGAATCAGACCTGGGATGAACTATGCTTCACATGGATGGGAAGCCTATTCCAGAGTAGGGGGTCGTTTCTGAGGCAAATACCTGTCCCTCTTCCATGCTCTATGTTGCCAATGAGGTTTAGGTCCTTTGATTAGATAGTTTTAATGCTGTTAGACAGAGATGTGAATGTGTAGCAAGTCCATTAGTATTGGATCAGATGATGCTATATTAGACAGGCACAGAACACATCTCAGTACTTTGTAGAAGATTGAGTATAAAAATAATGCTTTGAAGTGGTCTGCATATTTCATGTAGTTAATGCCGTACATTCTTTTTGTAAGGAACATATTTGAGTGTTCCAGTTACTGTATATGCCTTTCCAGTACATACTGAAGGGAGCATTGTACTCAATGACTGGCCTAATGAGAGCTAAGTACAGCAGGACAATGACATCATTGGGCCTGGATGCCATAGCCCTGCCTATAACCTTGCACACTATTGAATGATTAATTTCATTACAACAATAGACAGCTCATGGACAAAGGCCAATTTACTGTCTACATATGTTCTCAAGTCAGTTACCACTAGGTCTACTCTTAGGGGTGTATTGTCTATTTGGTAATTTTCTGGGTAGCAGACTTTTCAAAGGATACTATTAAACATTTTTTGGCATTAAGTTTTGGAACATTGCTCTGGCATAAATTATTAGTTTGTGATAAGCTCTCTTGGAGGATATTAGTGGCCTTTGGGGATTTTATGATTGCACTGAGCTTGCAGTCATCTGCAAACTGGGTCAACCAGTGGCCTTTGACATTAGCTTTGACTTCTGAAAAGTAGATGTCAAAAAGGAGCAGACTCAGCACAAAGGGACTTAGCTAGTGACTGACCTTTTTGTGGAGCCCCCTATTCTTGTGTCCTATCTATGAGTCAGTTGGCTGCCTAATTAGTGGCATATGGGTTAATTCATAGTTGCATGAATTTTCTAACAATCCCCAAATGGGAAATAGTGTTGAATGCAAGATAGGCAGTGTGTACCATGTTTCCCTCATTCACAGCTTTAGTGTCTCTATTGAAAAAGTCCACCAGGTTGAGTAGGAGCAATCTGCCTTTGACAAAACTAAACTTTGTTGGATCCAGTGTTCAAAGGTTAACTATGTAATATCCTTGATAATTCTTATCATGGATTTACACATGAGACTAGTCAGACTTATGAGTCTGTAGTTACCTTGATTGGTAGGTGGTCCACCGTTGTACAGAGGGGTAACTGTTGCAGTCTTCCATTCACTAGGCACAAAGCTAAAGCCAAAGGATGGCTTAACAGGTCATGTTTCATGTTATTCAGGAAGCATCCCAGGGCATTATCTAGACCCATAGATATATATTTTTTTTACCTTCAGAGCACATTTTGGACTTTTGCACTAGTGATAGCCAGGGGGAAGGGGGTGGGGGGTTTCAAGTCAAGTGTATCTGTTGAGTGGTGTCTGGAGAGAAAGTGGGATGAAACTGAAACTGAATGTATCAGCCAGTAGGTTTTCTATATCCAGCAGCTCTACACCAGTGTTTCCCTTTACAATTATTTCAGAAAACTGTTATGTATTACTTTTGAGGTTGTGTACATAGACGAAGAAGGTCTTATGGTTACTCTTTGGCTGTGAGGCTATTTTTACCTCAAATTGGGCTTTGTTGGATTTGATAAGACACCAGAGTTGCTGATTTTGTTTGATGAGGAATTTCTTGCCTTGAAGGGCATTGCACTTGCTAGTTTTCTTACTTTTGTCAAACAACTTGTTGATGTTAGGATTCTACCAAGTTGACTTGCTATTTGAGTTAGCCCTGTGCTTTTATCGGTTGGGTACTGCTGCCTTAATACAACTGTTTACATGAAGGTGGAGGGTCTCTGTGAATAATTCCACACAGGCAGCAGGGTTCAAGTTGTTTGGTGGGACTTGAAATTTTTCCAGGTATCACTTAGCAATAGAGGTTTGCTTTGGAAGAAATTCTTAAATGCTCAAGGGTTAGATGAAGTTACTGGTTTTAGTTTAATTTTAATGAACTGAACTTTATGGTTTAACTTGACATGCACTGGAATTCCTAATTTTGGCCATGCCGTTGGTCCAGTGATGGATGCCCAGTGTGTTTTTGATGACTACTACCACATTGACATTGCAAAGTTTGCAACATAGGCCCCCTGGCTCCTGTGACAGCACTGGTCTTGACCCAAGATATTCACTATCCTGCTCCTGTGGCCTCTTGCTCTTTCCATCTGCAGGACAGGGAATCAGATGTCTTTCAAGGAAACTGGTACAGTGCATCTTTTTCCTTCTTGGAAACTTCCCTGGAGGAGTGGTCAGAAGTGCTTGTGCTAGAGGAAACACACTGACCATCACATGAAGTCTCACACACCAGACAACAATAACAGAGATGCGGAAAACACTCACTTTTTCTAAATGATCCCAAATTCAGTGATATCTTAGGAATAATGATACAATGAGGGGGATGGAGTAAAGATCCCTCACCATATTCAGATTGGATCCTAGATGTGATGGAAATATTTTGACTGGCAACCATTTGAAATGTTGGAACCTGCTAGAGTGAGTCCCTAAATACAGAGACTGAACGGCCGAAGAAATGTACTTACATATACTAAGTCAAAGATGCGATTTTTCATAATATGCCCTTTTCCCCAAGGTATGGCAAAATCTGAGTTGGTATACATAACCTTGAGAGATGAGGGGCAGCTTGCCCCTTGGAAAAAGAAGTTTAAAGGAGAAGGACAATTTTCAAGATTTGGTCTTCTGTGTTTTCTGTCATTTTTTCAGCATTTTAATAGGGAGCCATGTTGATTCCTCTTTGGCTTCTCAGGTGGTTCCAACTACAGGCAAGATGGTATTTTCTTGTTGTTAGGGAGGCTTAGGGGGAACTTTCTTATTGTGCCTCTAAATCCAAGGGGAACACATAAGATCATCCTGCTTTCCAAGGATTGGAACTGTTTGGTATATATTACTGTTAACAACTCATTGCTATAGCAGCCCTCCCCCAAAAAATATTCCTACATCTCACAGTTATGTGATCCAGCCTCTGGATAAGGAAACAAAAGCACTTGATAACTTTACTAAAGTATTTATGCATCATCTACCTTTTCTCTCAGAATGTCTAATTATTTCTGTCATATTCTACATTTTCAGTGTAGTCTTACATAAGGTGATAAAGACCTTGGAAAGGCTGTCAGATAATGAGTTAAAATCTGCACTTAGTTCTTAGCTCACAACAATATTTTCAGTTACTAACTTCACCATGTACTGGAAATATAACTCTGTGGATGTTGCAGAGAGGGATACAGATACTGCCATTACTATCTGTCACCATGCCTGGTTATGCATAAATGATTTTGCTCAGAATTTCAAGGAATCCTTTTTAACAACCTCTTTAATTAATTTGGCATATTCAGTCAAAAAGTAAAAGAGAAACTGGAGCATTGCAAGAAGGAAGGAAAAATCCATATGGCTCTTGCTTTTCAGTTCAAGACTCCACAATGGATATTTGAGGATGAGGAACACTCTATGTCAGTTCTGGTACAGCATCAACTTTTCATACCTAATGCCATAACTCTTCCCACTTCCAATAGGATTGTGAAATATCACCATAAAGAAACACAGGTTAAAAAAATAAAACAGAAACTGCAAATCAATGCAAAATATATAGAGAATAATCACATTTTATTCAGGTTACTTTTCTACTAGTCATAGTCAACGCTTAACTAGCATAAAAATGAAATGTAAATTTAGGTTCTTCTAAGATTCTCTACAAATCACATACAAGTCTGCTCCAGATGTATGAGATGCACCAGACTGTTGCTGATGTGAGTGAATATATATTCTTAAATAGTTAAGTCATCGGGTACCCTAAGCAGCTTAGGTGGATAACAAAAATAAATAAATAAACTGCAAACTCTTAACTCCACTGTTGTGTTGCAAACCCTTTGCTACAACTTTGGCAAACGACTTGCTATAGTTAATAACACACTGAGAACAAAAATCATGAAAGAAGTTTGGGAATTCATTTAACAAGCCATGACATCACATAGCTTCTCAATAAAAAATAAAACATGGAAAAAGCACCACGCTAGGAAACAAAAACTGTATGTTAGCGCTTTCATTTACTAAAAATATGTAAACTTCTTCAGACAATTCACAAACAAAAAATCAACCCTTAAATACTTTAAAAAACATGACATCATTTCCTGAAACATCATTTCCTGAAACATTATTTCCTGAAACATCATTTCCCGAAACAACCTTACTTCAATTTAAAGTAAAAGAATATAAAATGTAAAGTGTAAACTACATAAATCTATTCATAGATACTATGTTAAATTATTTTCTCGTGAAATTCAGTATATTTTTTATCTTAATAAAGCTTTAAGTTTTAACGTGCTCCTGATAGAAATTACATCATTTAAACCCGGTGGGACCAAAGCATTTAATTTCAACTGCCATAAAACTTCTTTTTCTTCAAGTTTTAGGCTAGTCGTTCCCCCTCTTTCATTCTCAGATACTTTTTCAATAGCCATGAATAAAAATTCATGCTCAGGGAATGATAAAATGTGCCTAGCTAGGGCATTGGTAGTGTTCCCTTTGTTAATTGCATAGTAGTGTTCATAAATTCTGTTTTTCAGTGGTCTATCAGTTTTCCCTATATAAAAAGCCTGGCATTTAGAGCACAAACTAAGATAGACCACCCCCCTAGTGTTACAATTAAACTTCCCATTGATGTAAAACTTTTTTCCATTTACTGTAAATGAGTTACTCACTTTTATATACTTGCACCAATGACAATTTTCACATTTGAACATCCCTTTATATGGGCGGTGCACATTGGAATTATTATTTTCCAAAAGTGCTTTCAAATTACATCCCTTATGAAAAACCACTTGAGGATGTTCATTAATGTGTTTACTAATTGATTGATCTTCTGATAAATAACACCAGTTTTTGAAAATAATAGTTTTTAAAGATGGAGCATCCAAAGAAAACATGGTAATAAAACTAGATGCAAATGAACCCTCTTTCTCAAAACTCTTTACATTATTAAAGTCATGTAAAAGTGGGCAATCAAAAGAGGTGGTCAAATCATCTGACAAGTCCACTCTAGATTCAATAGTTGTTTCATTCTCTTTTAACTGTAAAATTGGTTTAAATAAACCACTTGCCCTTTTATTCTTCACCTCTTCAATAAGTCCCCCCACCAATCTAGGTGGGTACCCACGTTTCATGAACATATCTTTTAATAACATACATTCTTGAAAAAAGTCATCCTCCAAAGTCACCATCCTGGCAGCCCTAACGAGTTGTCCTTTCACCACACCCCTTTTCTGGTGGTAAGGATGGCAATTGGAGAAGTGCAAAAATGCATTAGAATATGTGGATTTCCTAAAAATCTTGGAAGTAAAACTATTTTTCTTAATGTTCTTTGTTAGTTCCACATCCAAGAATGAAATCCGTTCTGTTTGGAATTCCCATGTAAATTTCAAAAAATTGGTATATTTAGTAATTTGTTCAACAAAGGTAGTGGCAGAGGCGATATCTCCTCTCCACAAAATGAATATATCATCCAAGTAACGGGTGCACCATGCGGTCCTCTCCTGAAAGATGGTGTCAATGAACAAATAATGCTTTTCCCAAAAAGCCATAACAGCATTAGCAAAAGTTGCTCCACAGGGGGACCCCATGGCTACACCCGTTTTCTGGAGGTAAAATTGTTTGTTGAACAAAAAGTAATTATTATTAAGGACTAGTTCCAATAAGTATATGATTAAATCAATACTTTGTCCTTCTACCTGTTTTTCTAAAAGAAAGTCTCTCACCCATTCACATCCAAGTTCTTGTGGAATAGATGTATAAAGGTCGCAAACATCAATTGTAAAAAAATTAAGGGCCTCGTCAAAAGGGAAGTTATTAATCATTTGCAAAAAAACCCATGAGTCTTTGCAAATCTGCACCTCATTTTTCAAGGCCTCAAGTTTACAATCAACAAATTTGGCACACCCATATGTGATAGATTGTCTCCCATCAATGATGGGATGAAAGGGTGTTTTTTGCAAATTTTTGTGTATTTTTGGTAACCCAAAAAGGGTCAGGGTAATTGGATAAATTATTTCCAAATAATTCATAAGGTCCAAATCAATACGGCCTTCAATGAACAAATCTTTGATGAACCCAGTGATCCTACGGTAAGCTCCATTCATCTCATTAAGAGACACTTGCATGTAAGCTTCACTGTCAAGTAATGACTCCATGTTCAATACATAATCTTCCCTGTTCATGAAGACCAACCCACCCCCTTTATCTGGTTTCATAATAAGAATGTTTGCAAATTTCAACCCCTGTAATGTGTCTTTCTCAGTTTGGGTAAAGTTATTGTTAAAAATGTTACTAGGACAGTATGTACCCATAAGTGACCTAAAATCATTTTCACATATTTTTTCAAAAAGAGCAATAGTGGGGTGCAACACAAGGTTAAAGATGCTGGCGACTCTAAAATCTTTCGTGAGACTCGAATTACTACCTAAAAGAACATTTAAATTCAATTTCCTTGTAAAAGTTTTCAAGTCAATCAATGTTCTTTCCAAATTACTCCTAAAAGTGGGAACAAAAGAAAGCCCTCTAGCTAAAATCTCTATGAGTGCAGAATCAGGAAAAAAAAAAGAGGAATAATTATAAATTTTGAAATCATTACAACTATTACAAAGAATACATAAATTATTTTGTTCAATTTCTTTAGAAACAATAAAATTAAAGTCACTTGGAGAGATTATCTCCTCTTCCTGTTCTGTTTCTTCCTCTTCCACTGACTTTGATACTGGACTTGATTCCGTTGCCCCCCAGTGTTCGCATTTCTGTGGGTTTGAAAACCTTGATTCTGTTCTTGATTCTTAACACTGTTAGAGTCAGAACTGTTGTTCCTATTTTTACTCGCAAGTCTCTCACTCCTTCTAACTGGTGAACTCATTGTAGTTGCATCAAATGGTATATTATTATTGTCAAGTCCAATGAATATATCCCCTGAGGTGGTCTGGTCATAGTCAATGTTCATACCTTTCTTTAAAAAATTTGAGGGAGGTGAGGGGTAAGCAACACCCTTTTCATATGCAATAGAGTCCCTATTTAGTTTCTTGACCTTGTTTTCTTTTATCTTTGATAAAGCACTCTCCATACTTGAAAAAATTCGAAGAAAGTCAAATTAATACCGTGGAAAGTCGACTTCCAACCTAATGCTGTTGTCTAAGTCTGCCAGTTCTTTTTTTGTATTCTTTGCAAACATTTGTATTATGAAACCAGATAAAGGGGGTGGGTTGGTCTTCATGAACAGGAAAGATTATGTATTGAACATGGAGTCATTACTTGACAGTGAAGCTTACATGCAAGTGTCTCTTAATGAGATGAATGGAGCTTACCGTAGGATCACTGGGTTCATCAAAGATTTGTTCATTGAAGGCCATATTGATTTGGACCTGATGAATTATTTGGAAATCATTTATCCAATTTCCCCGACCCTTTTTGGGTTACCAAAAATACACAAAAATTTGCAAAAACCACCCTTTCGTCCCATCATTGATGGGAGACAATCTATCACATATGGGTGTGCCAGATTTGTTGATTGTAAACTTAAGGAGGCCTTGAAAAATGAGGTGCAGATTTGCAAAGACTCATGGGATTTTTTGCAAATGATTAATAACTTCCCTTTTGACAAGGCCCTTAATTTTTTTACAATTGATGTTTGCGACCTTTATACATCTATTTCACAAGAACTTGGATGTGAATGGGTGAGAGACTTTCTTTTAGAAAAACAGGTAGAAGGACAAAGTATTGATTTAATCATATACTTATTGGAACTAGTCCTTAATAATAATTACTTTTTGTTCAACAAATAATTTTACCTCCAGAAAACGGGTGTAGCCATCGGGTCCCCCTGTGGAGCAACTTTTGCTAATGCTGTTATGGCTTTTTGGGAAAAGCATTATTTGTTCGTTGACACCATCTTTCAGGAGAGGACCGCATGGTGCGCCCGTTACTTGGATGATATATTCATTTTATGGAGAGGAGATATTGCCTCTGCCACTACCTTTGTTGAACAAATTACTAAAAATACACCAATTTTTTGAAATTTACATGGGAATTCCAAACAGAACGGATTTCATTCTTGGATGTGGAACTAACAAAGAACATAAAGAAAAATAGTTTTACTTCCAAGATTTTTAGGAAATCCACATATTCTAATGCATTTTTGCACTTCTCCAGTTGCCATCCTTACCACCAGAAAAGGGGTGTGGTGAAAGGACAACTCATTAGGGCTGCCAGGATGGTGACTTTGGAGGATGACTTTTTTCAAGAATGTATGTTATTAAAAGATATGTTCATGAAACGTGGGTACCCACCTAGATTGGTGGGTGAACTTATTGAAGAGGTGAAGAATAAAAGGGCAAGTGGTTTATTTAAACCAATTTTACAGTTAAAAGAGAATGAAACAACTATTGAATCTAGAGTGGACTTGTCAGATGATTTGACCACCGCTTTTGATTGCCCACTTTTACATGACTTTAATAATGTAAAGAGTTTTGAGAAAGATTGTTCATTTGCATCTAGTTTTATTACCACGTTTTCTTTGGATGCTCCATCTTTAAAAACTATTATTTTCAAAAATTGGTGTTATTTATCAGAAGATCAATCAATTAGTAAACACATTAATGAACATCCTCAAGTGGTTTTTCATAAGGGATGTAATTTGAAAGCACTTTTGGAAAATAATAATTCCAATGTGCACCGCCCACATAAAGGGATGTTCAAATGTGAAAATTGTCATTGGTGCAAGTATATAAAAGTGAGTAACTCATTTACAGTAAAAGGAAAAAAGTTTTACATCAATGGGAAGTTTAATTGTAACACTAGGGGGGTGGTCTATCTTAGTTTGTGCTCTAAATACCAGGCTTTTTATATAGGGAAAACTGATAGACCTCTGAAAAACAGAATTTATGAACACTACTATGCAATTAACAAAAGGAACACTACCAATGCCCTAGCTAGGCACATTTTATCATTCCCTGAGCATGAATTTTTATTCATGGCCATTGAAAAAGTATCTGAGAATTTAAGAGGGGGACCGACTAGCCTAAAACTTGAAGAAAAAGAAGTTTTATGGCAGTTGAAATTAAATGCTTTGGTCCCACCAGGTTTAAATGATGTAATCTCTATCAGGAGCACTTTAAAACTTAAAGCTTTATTAAGATAAAAAATATACTGAATTTGACGAGAAAATAATTTAACATAGTATCTATGAATAGATTTATGTAGTTTACACTTTACATTTTATGTTCTTTTACTTTAAATTGAGGTAAGGTTGTTTCAGGAAATGATGTTTCAGGAAATAATGTTTCAGGAAATGATGTCATGTTTTTTAAAGTATTTAAGGGTTGGTTTTTTGTTTGTGAATTGTCTGAAGAAGTTTACATATTTTTAGTAAATGAAAGCGCTAACATACAGTTTGTGTTTCCTAGCGTGGTGCTTTTTCCATGTTTTATTTTTTATTAGTTTGTTGAATTATCACATAGCTTCTCAAAAGAACACTGATACTGCACATGCTCCCTATAGCTGTCTGCTTTGACCCAGTCTTGTTATGGCTACTTGGGTGTCCCACTCTAGTTATGGCTCTGTGTGTATGTCTGTGCTTCTGTTCCACTGCTGTACAACATTAAATAAATAAAAAAGGAAGAGATGTATGATTAGACAGACAAGAACCAGTATGTATTAAAACAACCAAAAAAGCAATAAAGTTTATGATAACATTTCACAAGAGGAGAATAGAGGTACACGCTGTAACAGGCAAAAAGAAATGGAAGGCAGGAACAAAACCTTACCACTGGTAAATTAAATAAGTGTCAAAAAATCTCTCTATAGGGGAAAACTAACATCCTGAAATTTTGAAAGAAAATCAAAAACAAAGAATCTGTGAAAAAGCTATTAAAATTGAAGAAAAAGGTTTCTGGAAAAATGTACAAAATTAATCTGTTTTCCTGGGAACTCTCATTTGGCAAGTGACATTTGTTTTAGAGAAGATAAAATCAAAGGGAATTCAAAAGTTGTCAAAGGAGAATTTTAACAGTGCAAAAATTAATAATCCATATCTAAACATCAAGATACTTTATTATTAGATAAAAGAGAGAGAAATAAAAACTGAACAGTTCCCCCTCTTTAAATGTCCAAGTCAAAGGCAAAAGTGAATGTGCTTAGTAATATGATACTTCAACTGTTAAGGGTTTTGACAGCCCATTATGTTTCAAAAAGCAAGAAGAATGCAATTGTTATGTCTATATTATTTCATGGCATGGCTATTCAGTGAATAGCCATTCGTTGAACACCTATTTAGCAAAGTTAGGGCAAACCAGCAGTTGGCCACCATCTGGAATTTGCCCTTTTCCCCAATGTAGTGTGATCTCAGAGTTGGTATATTTAGTTAGGGGGGTTGGGGGAAGTAGCTAATGATATTATAACTTCGGTTGCAAAGATTAGTATTCATACCCTGATTTTGTGCAATTCTTTGTTCACCAAATTTTGTTTAAAAATTGCATCTAAGGTCAATGGTTATGTATCTTGATTATGTTCATTATAAAACTGATCTCTTGTGAAACACTTTCTATTGATGAAAATAGTTTACATTTGCAGAAGATGGACTTAATTTGTCTCAAATCAGGTTTAGAATGTTAACTTTGTCATTGTTGCATTATCACATAGTGAACGTATACAATATCAACCAGCCTTTTTGATGGCACAGGGACTAAATGAAACAACATGAACAGTAAGAGATTTTTTTTTGTCATAAACAGAAATACAAGAAACTGAAATGGCAAATGTGATATTCTGACTGAAAAGTTTACAAAATTAAACTGTGACCTAGGAGTCATGATCAACATTGGTACAAATCTGAAGAGTGGCTTCACCACTTTCCTGGCTGCAGTGTGATCTCTTGCTACATAATTAACACTAAAAATATAGGTAGAGAAATCTGATTTTTTTTTTTAGGAAAAACATAAAGAAATCTGAAGAAAGTTCTTAAAATTTAGCAAACGATAGAATGATTGTATTTCTTTAGTAAGTACAGTATGATATTATTGGTTGATTCTAATATTCCATGATATGAGTTTTGTAATCAATTAATGTATGTTGGAACCAAGAGTATATTGCAAAAAATTCTTAAAAGAAAAAGAACTGCATTACACACTTAAAAAAACTACTGGGAAAATATTTTACACAAACTATGTGCAACTGATTACTCTAAGTATGCAACATAAATTACTTCCAACCTCCCCAGTCTGGGACTATGTCATAATATCTTACAATATTGAGAGCAAGGTGTTGCTTCACTTTGACAAATAAGCATTTCCAAATAATTATAAACTTTTCATGAAAAATTATTTTTAAGACAGTTACTGTCTTGACAGAAATGGAACTGATGGAATAGGTTTGTAGACCTCAGTACAGAAGAAGTTTGAACTTTATTTAGAGATAAAGTTTTGTTCTGCAAATGTACCATCAGGCAAAAAGTATATAAGAAGATAAAATCCCTAAAATCAACAAATATTAATAAAAGTTTAAATATGTAAAAAATAAAGGATGCAAAATATGCATCAAGAACAAATGCACAGTGACTAAGAAAAGAGATTCCACTACTAAAATCCAATCATATAAGCCTGATGATCCAAAAAGCCAAAACTAATGCCCAAACCACAGAAGAATTTAGAATTAAAGCTTTTCGGGGGGGTAGGGGGTGGCATGCCTCACTGTACTCTTGATGTGGTGGTTAAGCCACTAGAGCCCCCTAAAACTACATTGTACAAACACAAATAAGGGAGAAATATCCCAAAATGAAAGAATCACTGTTGCCACACAAGCAAAAATGTTTCAATGGAAAATAGCCACTGATGTTTTGCTCCTCATAGTGTTATGGCCTGGGCACTTGAGAGTGAGGAAATACTCACTCTCTGACATGCAGAAAACACTAGAAATGGTACATGATTTAAGCACATTAAATGCGAAAGAATACAGTTAAGGAAGAAAGGGGAATTTAATTTGGCAACAAATTGCTGAGATAATAAGAAACCTTTATTTAATTATATAAAAAAACAGTTAATTTTATTTTATTTATTTTATTTTATTTTTTATTTTACATTTGTTGACTGGGAAAGTCCGACTGGACACATGTCCATTTTCAGCGGAGGCCCGGGGAGAAAAGCTCCAATAGTACATAATAGGTTACAAAAAGTTCCAATAGTACATAGTAGGTTACAACAATGTTTGACAGCTAACATATGATTGTAGTTATGCACTAAATACCCAGGGAAGAAAAAAAAAAGTTACATTAGTATGTACAATAACAATTATAAAGAGAAAAACAAAGCATCATATAGTTAGTATACACAGGTAAGAAAAAGTTACATTAGGATGTACAGTGAACAATTATTATAAGAAACAAACCTACAAGTAGTTAGTTTCAGGGGGAGAGTAGATGGCTTGAGGCCTAGGAGGATAGTAATTTCACTGAGGAGGTTGAGGGGGAGCTATGGGTTAGTCTGGATTAGAACATTGGCAAAGCCAGTGGGATTTGAAGTGGTGGGAGAGGCCATTTCTGAAAGTATTTAGGAGGTTGATTCAGTGAGACTAGGTGGAAGAGAGTTCCATATTTTACCCACTGTGTTTGAAAACAGAGAGTCACCTCCTGAGTTACAGGATTTGATTGTCTGTAGTAATCTGTGAGATGATCTTAGTCTATTTAGGTTGGTATAAGGGGTAATTATTCCAGACAGGCCGGGAGTGTTTTCAGGTTGAGAGAGTATTTTGTAAGCAATAATAAGTTGCTTCTGTAGAAGTAGATTTGGTAGTTCTATCCAACCTAGGTTCTGAAGATTAGTACAGTGATGGGTTTTGTAGGGCAGGCCTGTGGCAAATCTTGCAATATGATTATAACAACAAGAGAGTTTAGATAGATCCGATTTGTTGGGATTTGTAAGTATGGGGGAGGCATACAAGAGGGTAGAAAGGAGATGGGTGCGAGCAATGGCAACTTTAGCATTGGGAGTCAGAAAAGATTTTATTCTATAAAGGGACCCCAGTTTCTTATTAACAGTTTTGATAGTTTGGTTGATGTGCACATCAAATCTGAGTTTGTTGTCAATGGTAACCCCTAATAGCTTGGTATGAGGGTCGGGGTGATGGTGGTTCCATTGTTGGATTGTACACAAAAGGGAAAAGTTGGTGTTTTATGGGTAGGATGGAAGAGTAGCATTTTCGTTTTTTTTGGATTAAGGATCAGTTGGCGTTCTGATAACCAATTGTCAACTGCAGTGAAACAGTCTTGAGTTTTGGATAATAGAATAGTTGGGGATCTATCTGAGCAAATTAAAGTCGAGTCATCAGCATATTGAATACATGTAGACTCTGGGATGACTTTGTTAAGATCATTAATAAAGATGGAAAATAGAAGAGGGCCAAGTATGGAACCTTGTGGGACTCCTATGGTGTTGGGTATGAGGTCGGAGAGCTTGCTTTGCCAGAGCACAGCTTGTTGCCTATCAGAAAGATAGGCATGAAACCAGTCTAGGGTTTTGTTATCTAGATAGAGAGTTTTTAGGGTTGCATGCAAGAGTTTGTGGTTGACCATATCAAAAGCTTTTGATAGGTCCAAGAAGAGGGCTGAAGAAATTTTTTGTCATTCGGTTAAGATTGATAGTGTTTGTGAAAGAGAGGAGAGCGGTAGTAGTGCTATGTTTGGGCCTGAAGCCATGCTGGGAGTTGGTTAGCAGGTTTTCCTGAGTTAGTTAGTGGATGAGTTGTTTGTGAATATTTTTTTCCATGATTTTTGCCAGTGGTGACAAAATGGCTATTGGTCTGTAGTTTGAGAGGTCAGTGGATGAGCCACCTTTATGGAGGGGGATGACATGGGAGATTTTCCATATGGAGGGGATTGTGGATTCAGTTATGGTCCGATTAATTAAGATTGAGATGGGATAGGCTATAACATCCGCAGCTTTTTGTAGAAAGTCTGCTGGAAGTAGGTCTGCCGCGAGAGTGGTTGGCTTTAGTTTCCTTAGTAAGGATCGGATGTATGTAGTAGGGACAGGTTGTAGGTTGAATAACGGCGTGGTCTTCTGGGTGGGACTTGTGGTTAGGGAGCAGGGGGCTACTTGTTGGTCGGCTAAGGATTTGATCACATCGATGAAGAAGGTATTAAAGGATGTGGCCACTTCATCTGGGTTTTTCATAGTTAGGTTTGCTGGTGTGGGGGTGGAGGACCTGCCTGGATGGAGAAGTTTGTTTATTCCTGTCCAAAACTTTTGGGGGTTGTTTTGATGTTTATGTTGTAGTTGGAAATAGTAGTTCTTTTTGTCCATTAAGATAGATTTTTTTGTGTCATTTCTTAGTTTTTGGAAGTTGGTACGGTCTAGGGGTGTCTTGGTAGTACGCCATTTATTCCATGCTTTGTTTCTAGATTTGATATTGGCTGTGGAGTCTTTTGAT
The DNA here is from genome assembly GCF_019279795.1 of Protopterus annectens. Classification (NCBI taxonomy): domain Eukaryota; kingdom Metazoa; phylum Chordata; order Ceratodontiformes; family Protopteridae; genus Protopterus; species Protopterus annectens. The sequence goes on along the minus strand of NC_056727.1, from coordinate 59,646,281 downwards.
AGCCATGGTACTATGAGAGCTTTTGTTTTGATTAACCGTTTGGGGGCATGTGTGTCAAGTATGTTTAGAAATGTGGAGTTAAATTTTATTACAGCTTCTTCTAGTGGGAGGTGTTTTAGGATTGACCAGTTACAGGACTGCAGCTCATTTCGGAATCTAGTGATGTCAAAATGTTTGGTGCTTCTAACAGTCCTGAGTACAGGGAGGTGGCAGCTACCACTTTTGCTTTTTACCATATAAGTAATGAGGTGATCACTGAGCTCATTAGTAATAGTCCCAGATTTATAAGTTTCGAGTTTATGGTTAGTGAGTATCCAGTCTAGGATACTTTCTTTTTGTTTGTTGCTGCCAATTCTAGTAGAGGTGGTAATATTTTGTGAGAAGCCATGGAGATTGATATTGGTTGGGTCTGTCTCTGACACACATTGATTCCAGTCAATGTTGACATCTCCCAGAATTATGGTTTCTTGTGGGAAGTTATTTGTCAGCCAACTTAGAGTGTTCTCAAGAGTGTCAGAGTTGTTCCCAGGGGGAATATAGATTACGATTAGGTTAATACTTTTTTCTTTATTTAGTTGTAGTTTTAGGGTTGTTAATTCTACGTTGGGTATTTGGTGGCTGAGTGGGGTGTAGGGTAATGTTGAGTGTGCTTTTGAAGAGCACAGCAGTACCACCACCTCTTTTTGAGGCGATCGGTCCTGTATATGTTGTAGCCAGGTGGCAGGATTTCGTTATCTTTGGTCTCTGGTTTGAGCCAGGTTTCTGTGAGACACATAATGTCAGGGAGGTAAGTTGCTAAAAGAGCATGTAGATTATGAATTTTATTATTTAGGCTTCTAATATTAAGGTGGCAAATAAGAAGGGAGTCAGGAGGTCTTGGAAACAAGGATGTTTTATTTGCATTGTCATTTGATGGAGGGCCTGGGTTTGGATGTATGTCTCCATCTATATTTATGTTTTTTCTAAGATACATTATTAGCTTCATCAGTTTATGTAGTAGTTTATCTATGTTTTTGGACTTGGGGTAGATTATGTTTCGTTTATAGGAGTAGTGGAAGTGAGTAAGCTGTGTTTTGTTGATTAGGTAGTGAGTAGGGTGATTAGTGTTGATCAGAAATGTGGGAGTACTAGTTTGGTACTTTAGATAATGAAAACCTGGGTGTGTCTGGGACTCGTATATAGTTAGCAGGTATAGTGTGATAAGAATTGGTAGGGTAAGAGTTACAGTTTTTTGGGCTGGTATAGTGATATGGGGTGTTAAGGACTTCATACTGTTGCTTGATTGGTTATAAGATAGTTAGTGTAGGTGGTTTGGTATTGGTTGGGGGAGAGGCGGGGTGGGGAGTGAGGCAGTGTGATTTGTGAGCCTAGTGGACTTGGAGGGGCAGTGAAAGAGGTGGGCCAAGAGTTTTGAGTGGCTAGAGATAAAGGAGGGGTGTGGTTAGTTAAGTATAAATTTAGGGGTACTGGGGCGGTGGGATACGGGGGCAGGGTGGGGCGCGGAGCGAGCCCGAGCACAGCGAGGTTAATCCCACTCCACACAGAGCAAGTCCAGGTAATACACTAGTAGATGTTTTTTCCTTGCTACAGGGCTTTTCAAGTGAAGCATAATAGTAGCTGCACTTTTGCTTATAGTTTGGGACTAGCTCCTCTGTTTTTACTCAGAATTCACACTAATTTTCCAAGTAAGTGAGGAGAAGATACTGTTGTTTGCGTCTTACTGCTGTGTGTGAAACCCAGTTCGCAAGCTAGTTTAGGGGATACTTTACAATGTAAAATACATTAGTAGCTTTCATTTTAGTAGGATATTGACCTTGTAGATGAAAGTGTTTGGTAGATAGTATAGTTCTGGGCTGTTGGTAGCATTATCAGATGGGCTTTTAGTTTCCTTTCTGTATAATGATGAGTTAGTGTCCAGCATAAGAGAAAAATATTTTTGGTAATAAGGATATGATAATCATACACTCTTAAATCCAAAGTTGTTTGAGTCATTAGATAGAGCGAATGACATTAAACAATTAAAATATGTTATGCAGGCCATAATTATCTAGCAGAAATGTAAAATAACAAGCTTGCCTAATAATTTAGAATCAGGGCTTGTGAAAACCATATACCAAAAGACTGGAAACAAAGTTATAATTAAGGTAATATACAAAATGAATGTTATAAGATGTGATGATAAATACTGCAGGCAAGCAGGCTGATTTAATGCAAAAAAAAAAAATGCAGAAATTAGTCTTTAAAAAGTCCTCATAGTCAAATGGGGATATGTTTAGTCAACATTTCACCATATGCTTTTACCTCATGTAGCTCCCATTTAAGGTTTCACAATGATGTGGTCTTAAGCACTGGCTAACGCATTGCAAGTTGATGTGATATAGACATAGAGTTATCTCATGTCTCTGATTTTATTAATCATAAAACATTAATAAGTAAGGAAATCTTTATTAGTTACTTGGATTTAAAACTAGTTATGCAATTGAAGATGGTATCTTATCTTCAAAAAAAAATTGCTCAGAATAGTTTATATATAATTAAGGTATACCACAAGGATCCATTCTGATACATTAGGTATTTAACTTATATCTTACTGATACACATTTTAGGTTCATAGGTTCATAAGTAAGTACTAGGCTATCTGCCCAAGAGCATTTATAAGCCTAGCCAGAATGTGTTGGCTTTCGCAATCCCCTTAGATTAGTTCCCTGAAGTTTGAGGATAAGATTTTCTTTAACTTATAGGTGAATGACATACATTCACAGCATTATCAGACGGGGCAAGATATTCTTTTATGAAGATACATATAAGGAAAACTAATTATATACATTCTGGTGAGATTAAAATGAGTAGCCAAAGTGTCAAAACAGTTGAAAAGGTTTTATATTACAAGTGCCAACTGATACACATTTTAGGTTCATAGGTTCATAGGTAAGTACTAGGCTATCTGCCCAAGAGCATTTATAAGCCTAGCCAGAATGTGTTGGCTTTCGCAATCCCCTTAGATTAGTTCCCTGAAGTTTGAGGATAAGATTTTCATTAACTTATAGGTGAATGACATACATTCACAGCATTATCAGACGGGGCAAGATATTCTTTTATGAAGATACATATAAGGAAAACTAATTATATACATTCTGGTGAGATTAAAATGAGTAGCCAAAGTGTCAAAACAGTTGAAAAGGTTTTATATTACAAGTGCCAAAGAATAATATTTGATCACAACCAAACCTTTAGTACTAATATAAATGACAAATATCAAAACAAAAATATCTGGGGATCCAGCTAAACCAAAAACCTTTAGTAACTATTCCAAGGCTAACTTCTCTTTACTAAGCAACACCTTGGCTAAATTCCAAGCACTCCCAAACCCAGTAAACACCATAGCATATGGTGAGCTATTTATAAAATCTCTGTACAACCGTATTGATAGCTGTATAGAGTGAGATGGGACCACTTGTATTAAGAATAAGACAAACTCAAAACCCAAGCCAACTTGGTGGAATCACAATATTAATTGGTTATACAACAAAAGAAAAAAAAACTCTTGGTCAGCCCTAGGAGGAACAAATCTATACATAATAAACACCTCCTGACCAATCTAAACAGACTGCTACGAAAGTTAATTAATACTTCAAAAGCTGAATTTGAAGAAAAAATTAATTCTCAGGCATAGGGCAACCACAAAGCTTTCGTCAGCTGTCTGAAACTTCAGGGAAAATACACAACAATGCAAGAACGTATTGTAAATAGCATCACCCACACTAAACCGGAGGCCAAACCTTTTGGCTGACAGGTTTAGCTCCCATTTCTCCTTCCACTCCCCTCTGATACTCCAAAGGAAATGCAGCATATCACAGTCCCCTAACTATTACTAGGGAACAGGTCATCAATGAACTTTTTAAGGTCAAAAATACTGCATTGATGGTCCCCAGTAACATCACAGGATGTTTAATAAATAGTATGAAGCATTACCTCTCCAGTTTACTTGAATCACTTTTCAACTGGAGCCTTCAGTCTGGTTTTGTGCCCAAGGAATGGAGAATGGTTACAGTCATTCCTCTGCACAAAAAAGGTCCAACCACTGATCCAGGTAACTACAGGCCCATAAGTCTTACCAGCCTCATATGTAAGGCCATGGAAAGAATCATTATGGACATGATAAATGAGGACATAGGTAAACTGCAAATGCTGGACTCATCGCAGTTCAGCTTTGTTAAAGGCAGGTCATGCCAATTAAATCTGGTGGACTTTTTTGAGAGAGTCACCAAAGCACTGGATGAAAGTGAGACTGTGGACACAGCTTACCACAACCTGGCCACGGCTTTTGATGCATTACTCCACTCAGGCATTATAGACAAGCTCACTAATTTTGATATAAACCCTTTTATCACCTGCTGGATAGCTAACTGAATCACTGGTAGGACCCAGGCCAGTCACTAGCAGGGTCCCCCAGGGCTCGGTACTGGACCTACTCCTTTTTGGCATCTGTTTCTCTAAAATGGAAGCAAATGCTGAAGGTTTATGGCTGACTAAGTTTAAAGATGATGGCAAGGTGGGGGCAATCACTGACTCCTCTACAGACACTAGCATTCTTCAAGAAGCCTATCGCTGACTAACAAATGGTGCCAAAGCTATGTTCTTCAATGCAATGCTAAGAAATGCATAATTGTACCCTTTGGGAAGTCAACCATACTAGCTAATTACCATGTTGATAATACACCACTAAGAGTTGATCCAGTGGTTAGGGATCTGGGTAGACACATAGACAGTAGCCTTACCCTCACTATCATGTCACCACAGTGGTGAGGAAATCTTTTTCTGTTGCACAACTTATAAGTAAGTGCATGGCATCTAGGTCCCAAGACATCATTATCCTACTGTACTCCTCCCACATCTAATCATGGAGTACAATGCTCCCTTTGGTATGTACTTGACTAGGCATTTGCAGCAGCTAGAACAACCTCAAAGGTTCCTTACAAAAAGAATAAAAGGCATAACAAACATACCTTATGCAGAGCACCTTAAAGCACTTTCCCTCTACTCAGTCTCCTACAGATTGCTGAGGGGTGATCTATGCCTGACTTACAAGGCATCCACAATCCCCACAATTATGAATCTCCTGCATATTCGTAAGTCAAGCAGTACCAAAAATACAAGGTCTAGGGAATTGAATTTTGTCTCTGACTTAAACAGAATATGTTGGAGACACAGATATGCATCCCAGAGACTGCCCATCCTATGGAACAGGCTTCCCATCCATGTGAAGCTGAAATCATCTATTACCCAGTTTGTGTGCAGCCTAGACCAGTGGACAGGGAATAGGACATTTACACTGGGCCTGGCATCCATGTCCCTTATGTACAGAGGAAGCTTGCAGATGCTTGCCTCTCAATGTGTTATTCAGAAAGAGGACATCATTATTATTTTGAGAGGACTTGGCTAGGCTTAAAAAGGACCCCCATGGGGCGTAAGTCTAGTAACAATCTAAGAATCTATGAATCTATAAATTTGAAAATATTTACTTGTATAGGCTGTTATATTCAGTCCTACAGAGAAGGGGTTACTTTTTACTATATTATTAGAAAAAAAATAGAAAATGGTTCTTCAGTCTGGTTACCATCCAGAAAAAAATGTAAGTTCCTGGAAAAGGTTTAAAGAAAATTGCTAAAAAAATCTAGAACCTAACCACTCAGACTTAGAATAGATTAAGTTCTCTAAATATATAATCACTGGCATGTAGAAACTTAACAGACAATTTTGTTCTATCATATTAAGCAAGCAACAACCACTTCTTTTTTAAACATTTAGGACTAAGACCATCATTACTATATGGTATTAGTAAATTGCTTAGAACAATTAAATTTGGTAGTAGCACTGTTAGTTTTTTTCTGTGATAGCGTTACCAAAGTTTGAGAAAAGTGAGACTCTTGCAATCTTCAAAGCAAACTGAATGTGTATTATAAGGACAATAAGTGTTTACTGCAGTGGAGGGCATTTGTGGACTTTTGACACACATCCACAAGTTACTTATTTTTACTTGTACATCTGCTGCTGTGCATATGTACATATTTATTTCCTATGTTAATTTCATATCAAATTAAATGTTTTGCTCTGTCTTCTCTTATACCACATAAAATTGGTCCAACAGTTAGCACAGAGGATTAAGGCTATGAGTTGTGGTTCCTGTGGTACATAATTTGATTCCCTCAGCCGAATTTGCCTATTTTGTGACCTTGAATAAGTCACGTAACCAGACATTTTTCTCTTATTGTTCCAGAAAAGGGAATGTGTGTCCAGGGAGCCTACCTGGTTAACAGATTGGTACATTGTTCTCAATGTATATCCAAACCATGCCCCAGTGAGCCTCCCTGGTTAACAGATTGGTACATTGTTCTCAGTATATATCCAAACCATGCCCCAGTGAGCCTACCTGGTTAACAGATTGGTACATTGTTCTCAGTATATATCCAAACCTTGCATTTACATTAGACAAGTACTTCTTAGTAAGTTTAAATGAGTTAAATGCCTTAATTGAATTATTCATTGCTAGATGTTACTGTTACTGGATAAATGCTGTAAAGACTTGACTTTGTACCTACTACTTCCACATTTCTAAGTTACATCAAAGAAAGAAACAATAATGCTGACAGTGTGGGTTGAAGAAATAAAGACTCTTTATTTATGCACAAAAGTAAGATGGATTTTCAAGAAAAAAAGATTGAAGGCTCTCTGTATATGAAAAAAGAAAAGTCATCAAAAATGATTTATGCATCTGCTTTAGCAGATTAATTAATCAAAAACAAAATATATATATATATATATATATATATATATATATATATATATATATATATATATAAATGGATACATTACACTAGAGAAGATGCCCTGCAAGCTGAAATGTAATTACTGGTATTAAACCCATTTTGAAATGGAGACTTAACATTTTACAGGTATTCTTTATTGCATTATTGTAGCAATTTGTTGTTTGGCCAGTGTTTAATGTATTTAAATGTTTTAATTTAATAATTAATTAGTGATATGATGACCATAAAAAGATGTGAGATTCTTATAAAGCTCATACGTATTAAGAAAGCTGCTGGACCTGAAGGCTTTGCTTTTTACTTTGTGCTTTTTGATAATAAATTTGTATGTGGTGGTCAAAGCTACCTGTTTGCATTTTTTGTGACATCAAAACTTGCTAGTTTTTTTATACAATTCAGTATCATTTGTAGTTAACAACAATATAAGTATCTAGACACGTACACAGACTAACACAGACATTATTTATTTATATGCAGTTTGTTTGCGAGGATGGTCCATTGGGCCATGAGGAACCCATTTTCAATGGAGTCCTGAGGAGAAAAGCTCCAGAAAAATACAAAATACAAATACAAATGATAGAAGTTACAAGATTACAAATTCAAAAAATTACAAGATATGAGAGAATTTGAAAAATACATAGTAACAAGTGGCAATAAATTAGTAATTAGTACAATGCAAGAAAAAATTAATTATAAGGAAATAGTTCTTGTAAAATATGCTACAGCTATTGCTAGGAGTTATAAGACTATAGCTTGTGGGGAGTAACTATGGTCAAAGAAGCTCTATAGGATGGGAGCAAGAGCATTCCCATTATGAAGTTAGATATGAGTGAAATAAAGTTCTGAAGGCAGACAGACTGTTAGTGGTACGGATGAGAGGTGGGTGAGAATTCCAATGGCGTGCTAGAGAAAAGGATAGAAGATGTTTGCCTGCAGGCTTATGTAGTTCTAGTAGGTTTTGGAAGTTAGATCTTAGACATCTATCATGTAGATGCATTTGGAAGGTAGAGACAAGGAAGGGGCAGAGAGAGGGGCTAAAAATAACTTTGTGTGCTTGGATAAGTTGAGTATAGGTGAGATAATTGGGTAGCTCAAGCCAGTTCAGTTGATGTAGGGAAATACAGTGATGGGTAGAGGATCTGTGGCCAGTTACAAATTTTGAAATTTTGTAGTAACAGGAGGAGAGTTTTGATTTGAGGGAAGATTGCAGATTAGTAAGGATAGAGGCACCATATAGGACGGAAGGGATAAGGCAAGTAGTAGCGAGAACGAGCCTGGTGGAGAGAGAGATGTAGCGGTTGTGGCGGTAAAGCAAGCCAAGTTTCTTATGCATTTTATTTATATTTAATTGTAGATGGCTATCAAACTTTAGCTGATCATCAGTGAGCACTCCTAATAATTTTGCAGTCGAGACTATTTTGCGAAGTGTATTATTCTGGCTGGTGATAGAGAATGAATTTTTATCTAGGGTGGTGGTTTTAGAAGAGGTAAATATCATTAGTTTAGTCTTGGTTGCATTGAGTGCCAGATGGCTGTCTAGCATCCATTGTTCAGTAGATGAAAAGGTATCCTGAGTTAACTTTGCTAATGAGGAAGTAGATGTAGCAGAGCAGATTATTGTTGAGTCATCGGTGTATTGGATGAGGTTGGTATTAGGGATGGCATGATAGAAGTCGCTTATGAAAATATTAAATAGAAGGGGACCTAGAAGTGAAGCTTGGGGCACACCTGTGGGAGTATTTAGGAAAGAAGAAATAGATTTTTTCCACTTTTCTTGCTTGTTGCCTGTTTCATAGTTAACTGGTGAAGCAGTTGATGGTGGAGTGGGATAGGTTTAGTTTAGATAGCTTAGTAAGGAGAAGGTTGTGAGAGATGGTGTTTAAGGCCTTTGACAGGTATAAAAGGATGCTGGACACAATATGACTGGGGTCAGGGGCCTTGTTAACAGTTTCTAGGAAGGAGAGGAGAGTGATGGTGGTGCTATGGCTGGATCGGAATCCATGCTGAGTGGGAGTAAGAAGGTTATTACTTAAGAGATAGGGTAGAAGTTGTAGGTGGATACATTTTTCGAGAAATTTAGAAATAGGGGATAAGATTATGATAGGTTGGAAGTTAGGGATGTCATTATTGTTGCCCCCTTTATGGACTGGAATAATAAAGGCTTTTTTCCAGAGCTGGGGAATATGGCATTCTGAGACTGATCAATTTATTTGACTGCAGATAGGGAAGGGTATGGCTTCTGCTGCTATTTTTAGGAAGTAGGAGGGTATCTCATCAGGGGCATTAGAACAAGGTTTCATTTTTAGAAGTAGTTTTTTTATGGCAGAGATGGGGCTAGGGTTCATGGAGAAGGGAGGAGGTTGGGAGCTGGAGTTACTAGAGGAGAAAGGGATGTGTGGAGGTAGATGTGGGGAAGCAGAATTATTAATGAAGGATGATGTTAGTTTGGCTATGGAATCAATAAAGAATGAGTTGAACTGGGAAGCTAATTCCAAGTCGGAGGCAT
>NC_056727.1:59574451-59631951 GCF_019279795.1 Protopterus annectens | reverse complement strand
CTTACTGAAATTGGTACACCTTGTTTGCTGTAGCATAGACTAGATCTAGGCCTGCTGAATCTAGCTTTGTTTGTATAACTTGAGCACTAATCCAGGCATTCTTTAAAATATTCAATTGTATTTATCACTGCTTGGTAGTAACTTGATTAAAGTGTAGCTATCATTCTAAGTCTTTTGGATTAAGCACTTGGGCTTCAGACCAGTTGTTTTACATTAGGAAAGTTTGTGGCCTGCACTGTGGTGGCAGGACAGGTAGCTTACATCCTTCTAAGTTGGGAACTGCTGATTGAGGGCTCAGTGTCTGTTATTCTAAAAGTGTATTAGTTTTGGTTTAAGCACTTGGGCTTCAGGACAGTTATTTTACATTAAGAAGGTTTGTGGTCTGCACTCTTGTGGGAGGAGAGGCTGGACTCTGCCCTTCTGAGCTGGGAATTTCTGGTTAAAGGCTTATAGTGCCTGCATATTTGAACTGTTTCTTACTGAAATTGGTACACCTTGTTTGCTGTAGCATAGACTAGATCCAGGCCTGCTGAATCTAGCTTTGTTTGTATGCTTGTTGTTTGTTTGCTTGTTATTTCCCTGATACGCTAATTCCACCTAAAACACGGCTTTTCAGAGCTTCTGTGGATCCCAAGTGATATCTGCATTGCTTACTGTACTTATTTCCTTGTTTCACTTGAAAGAAAGTTACTGTTTGTCGTTTTTGCATTTAAGTTACCTGTAACACATTGCATTTAAGTTACCTGGCACTTGCGCACTAAAGCAATTATATAAGTCAGCACTAAAAAATTAAAAGCACTACACCCTCACAAACTCCCCTTGAGTACCTTGTTCCCCACTGGCCCTTTTTTTCAATTATAAAGGAATTCCCAATACTATTCTAGCATGTCCAAAGGTCAGTTGTCAATCTCCTCTCTGGTCCAGCTGGTGAATCTGGGAATCTTGAAGCAATGTTACAACTGCCTCATGTACACAGACAACCCTCTCCTACTCCCAACAAATTCCAACACATGTGAGAGATGCAACCATATAGCCAAACTGGAGGCTAAGCTCTCTCAACTCAGTGCTGGCATAACCAGTCAGGGGGAGAAGGAAACCGCACTCACTACAATTCCAGTCTCACATAGACCTACCACGACAGCAAACCAAACACATAAACACACAAAAACATACTCGGAGGCTCTAAATAAAAATCTGCCTAAGTAGCAGAGACCTCCAAAGCAGACACCCAAGCAACCGCTACCGCAAAACAAAACACATGCAACACATAGCTCACAAAGCCAGTGTGCTGAACAGTCACAGCCTTTAAGGCTAAACAACACACCTGATACACTTGTAATAGGTGACTATCGTCAGGCACACTGACGTCCCGCTCAACAGGCTGAACAAGGAGAAGGTCACGGTGAGCTGCCTGTCGGGCGCTAGGATCTGCCACATAACACAAGCACTCAGGTCACTCCAAGGCAAGTACAAATATGACTCAGTCATTGTCCATGCTGGTGTGAATGACCTGAGATGTACCTCCCTGGACTACATGAAAAGAGACATAGAGGAGCTCTCTGAGCATGTAGCCCAGGCCGTTATGACCCTGACCTTGAGTAGCATCTTACCCTCACCAAGAATGATGCCATAATATGAAGACAAGATGATCAATTTCAACAATTGGCTTAAGTATTGGTGTCATTCAAAGGGGATCCAATGCCTGTCAGCCTGGGATGACATTCTCGACAAGCCACGATGCTTCGCTAGGGACAGCTTGCACCTGTCACCCCTGGGCTTTCGGATATTGGCAAAGCCTCTTGCTACCCCCATAGTGCCTTTTTTAGGCAAGGCTCAAAAGACAAACCCACCTCCATAGGTATCACAAGGGATAAGAAACTAAGAGTAATGCTACTCAACACCAGAAGTCTAAACCTCAAGATGCATACACTCGAAACTCTCCTTAGCATGGAGAACATCGATATCTGTGCAGTAACAGAAACCTGGTTCAAGGCTCCCGAGAGCACCCCAGCAATACCAGGTTATACCTCATACCATGCTTTTCAGCCCCAAAACTTGGACCGAACCACAAAAGGAGGGGGAGTATCAATATTCGTCAAAGATACCCACACCTCCAGGTTGGTGGCATAGCACGAAGCATCAGAGACAATCCATGTGCAACGAACAGTGGGTAAAACTGCCTTCCAGTTTATAGCTTGCTACAGACCACCCTCCCAAACCCAGGAAACCCACTCTGCTTCTTGAGAACACTGGAAAATATGAAAGTCTCTCCAAACACCATTATATTGGGCGACTTCAACTACCCAAACATAGACTGGGAGCATTACTCTAGCTCCAACACCCTAGGCCAAAGGTTCCTAGAATTTATAAACTCAAATGCTATGGAACAACTTGTTACCACTCCCACAAGAGGGGAAAACATACTGGACCTGATCATCACCAACATGGGGACTCTATGCTCCAGACCAGAAGTGTATCCCTCACTGGTAAGATCAGACCATAAACTAATCTCACTGGATATTCACATCCCGACCCCACCCCTGCCCAGAAAACCACAGTGAAAAACTTCTCTAAAGCAAATTTCACACTCCTCAAAACCGAGGTGGAATCCTTCAAAGCCCCCGGGCCTGTAGAAAATACGTCTCAGACCGCAGAATCCTTTATAAATGGATTCTATGAACACCTTCAGGAATGCATGGATCATGCAATCCCAAATAAAACCAAGACCCAATCCTCCAAAGGCAGACGTCCTGTCTGGTGGACCCCAGCCATAAACAAACTATACAATAGAAGGAGGAAGCTACTACATGATAGAGCAAAATCCCAAAAAGGGAAGACATCTCTGATCAGTATTAGCAAAAAACTATGGGCACTCATAAAATCGTCTAAGGCCAGCTTCGAGAGAAAAATTGCACAGGACATTAAGAATAATCACAAGGCTTTCTTTAGTTAAGTTAGGAACCTGGGTGGGAATTCCCAGATATGCTCAGAATTAGTCCAAAATGACAAAAAATACACCAAACCCACAGACATTGCCAACATCCTAGCTGACAGGGTCAGCGCAAACTCCCCCCCCCATCCCCACCAAAAGGGCAAATATCTATCCCAGCAGAGTGCTGCCCCACTGACATCTCAGATGCTCAGGTAAGAGCTGCCCTCTCCAAAGCAAAAAACACAGCATCAATGGGACCAGACGATGTCCCGGGCTGTGTCCTACATGAACTCCAAGAAGAGCTAAACCCAAACATAAAACTACTGTTCAACCTCAGCCTTACTACAGGATATGTACCCAAAGAGTGGCGTACAGCAACAGTGGTCTCTCTCCACAAAGGTGGTGCCTCAACGGATCCTGGAAACTATCGCCCCATAAGCCTGACTAGCTTGGTCTGCAAAGCTATGGAAAGGATCATCATGGACCTCATAAATAAAGATACTGGGGACCTACAGACACTGGATCCTACCCAGTTTGGCTTTGTTAAGGGCAGATCCTGCCTCTTAAACCTGGTTGATTTCTTTGAAACAGTCACCAAGGCCATTGACGAGGGGAAGGTGGTCCACACAGCCGACCTGGACCTCGCAAAAGCCTTCGATACAATACCCCACTCGGGGATTATAGATAAGCTCACCAGCTTCAATATAAACCCCTATGTCACTAGATGGGTTGCAAACTAGCTCAAGGACAGAACCCACATGGTTAGAATTGCTGGAGCCATGTCAAACTCCAAACCAGTTACAAGTGGCGTCCCGCAAGGCTCAGTCCTAGGACCTCTCTTTTTCGGTATATATTTCTCGGAGGTACAGGCCAACACGGAAAGGCTGTGGCTGACCAAGTTCGCAGATGACTGCAAACTGGGCACCATAATCGACTCTCCAGCTGACACAAGCATCCTCCAAAAGGGCTTCATAGAAACAGACAACTCGTGCCAGAGCCATGGCCTCAAGCTAAACGCCAAAAAGTGTATAGTCATCCCCTTTGGCAAAAACAAAGTGCCCACAAATTACACACATAGGTGGTAATCCATTAAATACAGAAGAAGTAATTAGGAACCTGGGGAACCAAGTTGATAGCAATCTCTCATTTGACATCCACGTGGCCAAAGTGGTTAGAAAAACATTTTATATAGCCCACCTAATCATGAAGGGATTCACATCTAGATCAGGGGAGGTCATCATGCCTCTTTACTCATCCCTCATCAGGCCCATAATTGAGTACAATGCCCCTTTTGGGATGTACCTTACCAGACACCTGCAGCAACTGGAAAGACCCCAAAAGTACCTCACCAAGAGGATCAAAGGGCTCAAACAGATGGCATATGCTGCCTGGTTAAAGAAACTCCAGCTCTACTCAGTGGCATACCGCCTGCTCAGAGGCGATCTGTGCCTGACGTATAAAGCCATGTCCAACCTGGAATTAATGGACATGCTGCACCTCAGAAAATCCAAATCCCATTGAGCTACGCACTCGAGAGACTTGAACCTTAGCACTGAAATAAATAGGACATACTGGAGGGACAGATTCATAACCCAGAGGCTCCCTTCACTCTGGAATAAAATCCCAGTCCAGGTTAGGCAGAGTCCCTCATTGACTCTCTCCAAGAGGAATCTTGATGAGTGGATGGGAGATCGTAGGTTTACCCCGGGTATCACTTCTGTGTCACTGTTAGACAGAGGCACAGTATACTAACCTCGAAAAAGGGCATAGCAAAATTAATTTAAAACACTCTGGCTAGGCTTATAAATGCCCTAGGGTAGATAGCCTAGTATGAACCTATAAACCTATGAACCTATGAAATGTACTCAGTGGTACACAAATACATAGAACAACATTCAAACGTGAACACAAATTGAGTCACGTTAAGGTCCTGCATTAGACATTTTTATTTAATGTATTAATTTGTTAACTGGGTAAGTGAAATAGTCCATCTATGACACTTTTCAACCATCACCTTGGTTAGAAGTCTCAGGATAGATGCAAAATGTATGAGAAATTTAAAGCAAGTAAAAAGCCAGTATATTTTTGAGAAAACCATTGCAGATGTGGGGAAATAGGCAAACAGCACACAAATGGCGTCTAGAACTTAGAAATGAACCTGAAACACTGGCACTGTTAGAAAAAGATCTTAATCACTGCATCACTCTCCTGCTCAAGTATAGTGAGTGATTTCAGCTACTACATGTATAAAACATACCTTTAAACTGTTTTATTTTGACAAAGTTGTTTAATTTTAGAAGCTGTTTCACTGCCTGTTCTGCTTCTCTCCTCTAGCATTCCTTTAATTCCACTCATTTGTCTAGGAGTGGAATTGCTCAGATCCAGTTAAACAGCAGACTCCTTTGGTACAGTTATTTATCTAAATCACCATATTGGCTCATTCCCTGTGTTTGTACTTGCATATGTTTTGGATCAGTCTCTGTTCTTGGATCAGTCTCTGTTTTTGGTCCAGTCTCGCTTTTGGTGCAGTCTCTGTTTCACTCTTCTTCAATGCTGAAAGACTATAATGACTGGGCAGTCTCACAGTTCATACATCTACTTATGCTCAATTTCATTGGCTATACATTATAGCATGTGGATAAGTGGTCCATTGTCTGTGCTTCAGTGTCATACCTTAGGGCAATAGCCATATAAACTGCTATGATGAATAGATTTAATGCTGTTTAGATGAGGACCAGCATTTATCAACATCTTCAAGACTTTTCTGGTGACCACTGTTAGTAGAAAATAACTTGTGGCAGGAGCTCTTCTAAGCAGTGAAGTATATTAAATAATGTCTCTAATGGAGTACATAGGAAATAATTTGAGTTGAAAGAAAATCCTTTCTTTCATACTCAGTCTTTGCTGATGTCAGCACTGAATTGTTATAATACAGCAAGAGTAACTATATAATCAAAACAAGAAAAATACTGTCTACTTTTGGTCAGAAAATATGAAAAAAAGACAGTTATCTCAGACAACGATTTCTACTCAAATGTAAAAATTCACTTTAATGAACACATTATATTATTGTTATTATTTTAATGCAGTTACCATCTTCATATGAAATGTGTTTCTCCTCCATGTAGATAATATATACACCTATTATTCAAACAGATAAAACATAGATGATTAGCTAATTTAAAAGAACAAACATAAGGCAGCAGATATTGTTACACGTTATTACAAGAGAGACTTTTATTTCAGTCATGCCTTGTAAGAATGCTCTGTGGCAGAGTTGTAATCAAAATGTGCAAATGTGTACATAAGCAGGCATGTTACCAGCTATAGCCACACCCTAATACTACAGTGAAATGATGTAGTTGTATACTTATGTTCAGCAACTGCAGTTAACAAATAAGGGAGCTGCAGAGTTCAGATATAGTGATTTGTGCAGTAATGCACAACTGGACGAGGTCAATGTGATGAGCCCTTCCACTAATGTACAGCAAACACATTATTTTTTTTAAACCCCTTTATTGAATTATCACTTGTGACATAGGAAAATGTACATTTACACAAAAGTAATCAAACTGTATTAACAAATTAACATTAACAAACATTATATTTCACATATATTGCTATATATCATATAACCTAAGCAACACTACATAAATTATTCAATTCCTATCCTTTAAAGAGAAAAACAAGAGACATCTTTTTTTAAACCATCAGTTACAACATAAGCAGTCATACATTTATATAAATGAAAACAAACCACACCGACACAATCATAGTTGCAAGCATTTTACATCACAAACCATGCTGACACACTCCCATTTGCAAACATTATATGTCACTTATAAGCTACCCAATCATTTTCAGTGAAACATTACATAGCTCATTTAAGTCCTGCCTTCTTTTAAACCTCATTCCTCCCTGTATGTATTGTTCCCACAATTCACATTTTTCCTATGTAGTTTGATCCTACCCTTTTCTAAAGATCTCAATTCTAGTTGTTACCTCTCTTACTATATTCACTACTTCTAATATAGTTGGTTTAGGTTTGATTTCCATTTTCTAGTAATTGCTTTTTTGGTAGTCACCATAATTAGACACAACAAGGTATTACCATGTCTAGGCAATTCCGATTCTGTACGATAAATGAGAAAAAAATCATCTTCCTCATCACATCAATCCACCCACCCAGCATCTCTGACAGTGCATCACACAGGTAATCCTTAAAGTCTGCCAACCCATGGCACCCCCAGAAAATATGCTCCCAAGTACCTCTTTCTTCCCTGTCACACCTCCAACATTTGCTGTCTATCTGAGGAAAAATTGCCTGGATTCTACTTGGGTTATGAAAATGTCTATGTAAACATTTCCAAGCTAAAATCCTAAATCTTCTAAATTTTGTTGCATATTTGGGAGACATACCTATCCCATTGTTTCTTTGGCAATTGTTTAACCAGTCTCTCTTCCCAATTCTTTCTAACCTCCTCTGATTGAATATTGCAGTTATCATGTAATATTTTATATGATCTACTAATTATTCCTTTTTTAATTGCAGCTTCTGTTCTAGATTGTAATAAAACTCTACCAGTGCTGGTCTTTCATTTAGGACCCCCCTATTTCTTTGTCTTTGTTATCAGAGCTGAAGTACTTTATCTGGGAGAGGAAGATGGCAAGAGTCAAGTGGGATAAGCTGACTCTTCTAATAGAACAGGGCGGATTGGGAATACCCAGTTTGAAGGGGTATTTCAGAGCTACACAGTTAAGGTTCCTCTACATAGTACAAGCAGAAAACTATAATTCAAAGTGGAAAGGGGTGATGTTGAAACAGGGGGGGGGTTGGATGCAGGCCTTTAAGGAGTATAATAACAATTATACAGAATATTATATACATAAAGTAGCAGGAAGTATTCTAAGAACTAAGCCAACAAGCAAATGGAGAAAGGAGATTATGCCGATAGGAATGACTGCAATTAGGGGTATAGATAATAGGCAAGAGGGGGCTGGAATTTATTGGAGTAAACTGACAAAGGAACCAAAGTATTGGGACCAAATAATTAGAGAGGGAAAGGTAATAGGATGGGAAGTGGCCAAGAATTTATTTGGACTGCAGGCTAGAGATTGTCTTCCCTATCAAGGATTGATACAGCAAACACTTTATTGATTATAACACAGAGATTGTGCTTGGTGACTGATTATAACCAAGCTTTTTAATATTCAAGAAATGTATGCCAAAGAAATTTAGCTGGATAATAGACTGAAGCAAAGCTCAAGAGCTGAATTATGACATCCATGTGGAAAAGCACAAAACAAGTTATGATCAAAGAGACCCAATCATAGTTCTTCTCAGTACATAGATCTTTTGCTGTTCTGATGTACTATTAGTTTCTGAATAAAAGATTATAGGATTGTGAAGGGTTTTATAGCTTTGAAAGTTATAAAGTACTGAGCACTGCAATACATACAGTAGCCATAAGAATGTGTATCACTGTTAAATTAACTAAACATGTCCCTCTAATACATATCTGCTTTTATTTATGTGACAGGAATGTGTCTAAGTGTCTAAGAGATTTTAAAGTTATTTTAGAGCTTTGTCACTTGTTGACAGGCACTGATCACTGCTATGCTTTAGCACAAGACTACAGATTATCAATCTTATGAGGTATTTAACATTACTTTTGTTATGTACATTTCTTATGTCAGAAATATGTTTAGCAATGTTTTTTCTGTAACAATTATTGTACTTTATGAAGTAACTGCATTAATGTCTTTGGTATAGGCACCTGTTCTCATTGATTATGAAACATATCTTTAAAGGGTATTCATTGTAGAGTCAAGAAGTTTTACAGAAGTACTTTACGGTACACTATGAGGGCTTTACTGTTACAAACAATTATATATTTTCCAGTGGTGGCTACTGGTTTTAAAGCAATGGAGACTGTGGGAGAAATAGAATTCATGGGATTAATTGGAATTTAGTGGGGATATATACAGACTGCCTTAGTTTTTCTCACTCTAGGCCACTTTAATGAATTAGATGACTGCAATCAACAGGGACAGCCTTAGGTGAAAGAAACCTGTAGGCAATCCATAGACGAAGGACTGTATGCAGTCAGCCAATGACCACAAACAATTCACTCTCACTAAAATGCTATACTGGCCTTGACTACATTATGATGACCTGGGACATGTGTTCAGACACACAGCCTCTACTAACAAACAACTAGACCCAAAACACAAGCCTGAATATGGACAATGTTACTACCAACACTACTTAAGTAGAAAAAACTGCAGAAATATTTAACCAGATAAAGGATCAAGGAGACTCTAGAGAATGCTTTTAAATGTAAACAAGTTATATGATACGCTCAAGGCAGGAAATCCGAACAACCAAACCTAATCATATGTTTAACAATTGTAGAAAATTCAACTTAATACGTCACACACAGTCAGTAAAACAAAAGTGCTATAAATAACTCAGAAATAAGCAAAAAACAGGATACTTATTGTTATATATCACAGATTAGTTAGCTCAAAGCCCTTCCTCTGACTTCCTCCAATTAGCTCAGTGTGAAATGGCAGAAACAGTCAAAAGTTAACTTTTTAAGTAACAAAGTTAAAACCTGAAACAAATTTAAAAAAAGCTTGAAAGAACCAATGAGGTACTTACTCCAAGGCGTAGTCCATGCAACTCCAGTCAGCCAATGACCACAAACAATTCACTCTCACTAAAATGCTATACTGGCCTTGGCTACGTTATGATGACCTGAGACATGTGTTCAGACACGCAGCCTCTACTAAAAACCAACTATGCCCAAAACACAAGCCTGAATATGAACAATGTTACACTACCAACACTACTTAGTTAGAAAAAACTGCAGAAATATTTAACCAGAATAAGGATCAAGGAGACTCTAGAGAATGCTTTTAAATGGAAACAAGTTATATGATACACTCCTAGCAGGAAATCAGAACAAACAAACCCAATCAGATGCTTTATTGTAGAAAATTCAACTTAATACCTCACACACAGCGAGTAAAATAAAAGTGCTATAAATAACTTAGAAATAAGCAAAAGACAGGATACTTATTGTTATATTTCACAGATTAGTTAGCTCATAGCCCTTCCTCCTACTTCCTCAGATTAGATCAGTGTGAAATGGAAGAAACAGTCACAAGTTAACTTCTTAAGTAACAAAGTTGAAACCTGAAGCATCTTTAAAAAAAGCTTGAAAGAACCAATGAGGTGCTTACTCCAAGGCATAGTCCAGGCAACCCCAATCAGCCAATGACCACAAACAATTCACTCTCACTGAAATGCTATGCTGGCCTTGGCTAAGTTATGATGGCCTGGGACATGTGCTCAGACACACAGCCTCTACTAACAACTAGGCCCAAAACACAAGCCTGAATATGGAAAATTCTACACTACCAACACTACTTAGGTAGAACAAACTGAAGAAATGTTTAAACAGATAAAGGATCAAGGAGACTCTAGAGAATGCTTTTAAATGCAAACACGTTATATGCTACACTCCAAGCAGGAAATCAGAACAAACAAACCCAACCAGATGCTTAACAATTGTAGAAAATTCTACTTAATACCTCACACACAGTGAGTAAAATAAAAGTGCTATTAATAACTCACGAATAAGCAAAAAACAGGATACTTAATGTTATATATCACAGATTAGTTAGCTCAGACCCTTCCTCCGACTTCCTCCTATTAGCTCAGTGTGAAATGGCAAAAACAGTCACAAGATAACTTCTTAAGTAACAAAGTTGAAACCAGAAACAACTTTAAAAAAAGCTAGACAAGAACCAATGAGGTGCTTACTCCAAGGCGTAGTCCAGGCAACCCCAGTCAGCCAATGACCACAAACAATTCAAAATCACTGAAATTCTATACTGGCCTTGGCTAAGTTATGATGGCCTGGGACATGTGCTCAGACACACAACCTCTACTAACAAACAACTAGGCCCAAAACACAAGCCTGAATATGGACAATGCTACACTACCAACACTACCTAGGTAGAAAAAACTGCAGAAATGTTTAAACAGATAATGGATCAATGAGAATCTAGAGAATGCTTTTAAATGCAAACAAGTTATATGATACACTCCTAGCAGAAAATCAGAACAAACAAACCCAACCAGATGCTTTACAATTGGAGAAAAGTTTACTTAATACATCACACACAGTGAATAAAATAAAAGTGCTATAAATAACTCAGAAATAAGCAAAAAACAGGACACTAAATGTTATATATAACAGATTAGTTAGCTCAGAGCCCTTCCTCTGAGTTCCTCTGATTAGCTCAGTGTGAAATGGCAGAAACAGTCAAAAGTTAACTTCTTAAGTAACAAAGTCGAAACCTGAAACAACTTTCAAAAAAGCTTGAAAAAACCAATAAGGTGCTTATTCCAAGGTGTAGTCCAGGCAACCCCAGTCAGCCAATGGCCACAAACAATTCACTCTCACTGAAATGCTGTATGGGCCATGGCTAAGTTATGATGGCCTGGGAAATGTGCTCAGACACACAGCCTCTACTAACAAACAACTAGGCCTAAAACACAAGCCTGAATATGGACAATATTACACTACCAACACTACTTTGGTAGAAAATACTGCCAAAATATTTAACCAGATAAAGGATCAAGGAGACTCTAGAGAATGCTTTTAAATGCAAACAAGTTATATGATACACTCCTAGCAGGAAATCAGAACAAACAAACCCAATCAGATGCTTAACAATTGTAGAAAATTCAACTTAATACCTCACACACTGTGAGTAAAATAAAAGTGCTATAAATAACTCAGAAATACGTAAAAAACAGGATACTTTCTATTCACTTAAACTGAGCAGATGCTGCAACACCAATGATGAAAAGATGGTATCCAAGTAATAAAATCCACTGTGTTTATTAAAAGTAACTTTTTCCTTGGAGAAAGATAAAACAAGTAATAATAATCTATATTTGCATAAAATCAATGTTAAACGCTACAAACGTTTTTCGTTCCAGACAAGTGTCAGAACTTCTTCAGACAACAACTAGCACTGCTAAGATTAAGTTTAAATATACCTTCAATAAACAAGCCCAGGTGCTTTTCATCAAATTGTTCCCACTCATTTCATTATTTAAAAAGACAGTGTCAATTAATGATGTTTATGTGTAAGAATACCAGTTTAAAAATGTTAGGACGAGTGTATTGCATACAAAACCTGTCCTAAACTAAATAAAATTATATAATGTACACCTAATGTGGGAAGTGTGTTTAAATGTTAAAACTGATCGGCAACAGACCAATAACTGTGTGTTTCTGTTACCTTACAAAAGATTCCCATAGATAATCTATTCACTGATAAAACATAAATTCTTTAATAAATATTCCATACTAATATATTAAATAATTTGATACTGTCACTCATTAAATTTTCCAGCTTAAATATAAATTCATAAGTATATTTAATAGTACCCTTGAACATATAAATTTACCTCAATAGATTTTTGATTTTTAAAACACGTGCAATTGAACATAATTCATTCAAGCCTGGCTCTCTACAAGCTGCTAGGCGTAATTGCCAAGAAAGTTCATTTTTCTCAAGTTCCAACTTCAAATAAATATCATTTACAAAATTGTGTTTTGTTAAAAGTTTGTTAGTTTGACTAATCACCACGAACTTGAATGTATGGCCAAGATTATCAGCACAGTGTCTAGCTAAGGTGTTTTCATTTTTGTTTCGTGCTATTTCATAGGCATGTTCGTAAATCCTATCACGCAAATGCCTATCTGTTTTGCCCACGTAAAATGATGGGCACTGTGTACACTGTGCCAAATAAACAATAGATCTAGAGTTATAGTTATATGTTTCTTTAACATAGTAACTTTCTTTCCTAATAGTGAACTTGTCCGAGACTTCTATATAATTACAATATTTACATGAGCCACATTTCTTAGTGCCCCCTTTAGTTTTCATGTCTTTAAAATTAGTTTCAAGGAGATTTTTCATGTTAGTGCCTCTTCTATAAGATATTACAGGACCAAAATTTAAAATTTTAGAAAGGTCCTTGTCTAATGATAGGAAACACCAATATTTTCTTAATATTTTACCAATGTCAGGGGCCTCTGGACAATATGTGAAGGTAAAGGCAATTGTAAAATTCTGAGTAATATTAACTCTATTGGCCCCAACCTGGTCTGTGCTGCTAGACATGTCACTATTTGTGTTATTTGGACAATCTTGAAGATTGAGGCCTATACTTGGCATGTTCATTCCTAAATAACTACCCAAGATTGGTTTATATATTCCCCTCTTCCTTTTGTCAAAAGCTTCCTGGAAGATGTTATCCAAGAACAGGACAGGGTAGCCTCTACTGGCAAACATATGGTATAAAAAGTCACATTCCTGTTTGAAGTCCTCATATAATGTAACCATCCTCGCTGCCCTGACCAACTGTCCTTTCACTACAGATTTCTTTTGGTGACGAGGATGCATACTAGAGAAATGGAGGAAACTATTGTATCTGTCCTTAGTTTTACTTAATTCAACGTCCAAGAAATTGATGGTGGTTTCTTGGAAATTTTGTTGAACCTTAGGAATGTTGTTGTTGAATTTAAATAATTCACTAGTTGCTCTACTTTTTCTTTATTTCCTCTAAGGATAATAAAAATATCATCCAAGAATCTTGTGTAACTAACCATACTGTATACCCAGTGACTGTTGAGAATGTGATTGTTCTCCCAGTAGGCCATGACCAAGTTCGCAAAACTTGAACCTACTGGTGAGCCCATTGCCACTCCAATTTTCTGTATAAATAACTTGTTTTCAAAGGAAACAAAGTTGTTTTTTAAAATAATGTCTAGGAGCTGTTCGACCAAATTGCATTCATTGTCATTTGCCCCTTTGGACCTAATAAAATCAACAACCCATTCAATCCCTAAGTTTTGGGGGATGCATGAGTATAAATCACATACATCAACAGTCAAAAACTCACTGTGTTGTCAAATGTTGTGGACTGCATACATTCCAAAAAGGACCAAGAGTCCTTAAGGATTTGATTTTCCATTCTTACATATTTCTTTAGAATAGAGTCCACTAGTTTGGCACAAGGGTAAGTTATTGATTGTCTTGCATCAACCAAAGCTCTTAGTGGTGGGTTCCTTAAGTCCTTGTGTAATTTCGGGATCCCAAACATTTTTGGGATCCTTGGGGCCAACATTGTTAGATAAGAGTTTTGTTTCATATCTATCAGACCATCTATGTATAGGTCACTAATAAACATTTTGATCTTATTATAAGCTTGATTTAGTTCATTCCTACTCACCGGCTCATAAGTGTTACTTTCCAAAAGTGTTAACATAATGTTGGAATAATCCACATTGTAAAACACCGCCAACTCCCCACCTTTGTCTGGTTTCATAAACCTGAGTGGGAGGTTTCTAAGCATTGTTAGTAGTGTTCTTTCCTCATCTGAGATATTAGCTTGGTAGTTTCCCTTCACAGAATATTTTATAAGTTCTCTAAATTCATTTTCACAGAGATATTCAAACATATTAAGTGTAACATTCTGAGGTGGATTAAACGTACTTGCTACCCTCAATTAATTTTCCATATACATGGTGCTACCAAGCAAAACACTCAAATTAAGTTTACGGATGAACAGCTTCAAATCAATTAATAAATCTGCAATATTACATTTTTTAGAAGGTACAAAAGTGAGGCCTTTCGCAAAAAAGTTCCACCAAAGTCTTATCAATGCAACACTCAGTATAATTATAGATGGTAAAATCCCCTTCTTTGTTTGTCAATGTCTCAAACAATTTTAACCCAGTTACTTGTTGTTGCTGCGGGTGTTGTATTTTCGCTTCACCCCTTGTGGTGGGTACGTTTTCCAGTTGCTCCCCCTCCCCCCTGTAGTTTTTTTGGGGGGCTTGTATTTGCCTTTGGTTATTATCAGAAAGGTGATACTGGCTTGAACTTGGGTCACTTGTTTCTTCATCGAAAATTTCATCATCAGTGCCAGTATGGCCAAAAACCTGAAAAGTTTGTAGCGTTTAACATTGATTTTATGCAAATATAGATTATTATTACTTGTTTTTCTTTCTCCAAGGAAAAAGTTACTTTTAATAAACACAGTGGATTTTATTACTTGGATACCATCTTTTCATCATTGGTGTTGCAGCGTCTGCTCAATTTAAGGATACTTACTATTATATTTCACAGATTAGTTAGCTCAAAGCCCTTCCTCCAACTTCCTTCAATTAGCTCAGTGTGAAATGGCAGAAATAGTCACAGGTTAACTTCTTAAGTAACAAAGTTAAAACCAGAAACAACTTTAAAAAAAGCTTGAAAGAAGCAATGAAGTGCTTACTCCAAGGCATAGTCCATGCAACCCCAGTCAGCCAATGACCACAAACAATTCACTCTCACTAAAATGCTATACTGGCCTTGGCTAAGTTATGATGACCTGGGACATGTGTTCAGACACACAGCCTCTACTAAAAAACAACTAGGCCAAAACGCAAGCCTGAATATGGACAATGCTACACTACCAACACTACTTAGGTAGAAAAAGCTACAGACAGGTTTAAACAGATAAAAGATCAAGGAGACTCTAGAGAATGCTTTTAAATGCAAACAAATTATAAGATATACGCCTAGCAGGAAATCAGATAAAACAAACACAACCAGATGCTTAGCAATTATAGAAAATTCTACTAAATACCTCATGCACAGTGAGTAAAATAAAAGTGCTATAAATAACTCAGAAATAAGCAAAAAACAGGATACTTAATGTTATATACCCCAGATCAGTTAGCGCAGAGCCCTTCCTCCGACTGCCTCATATTAACTCAGTGTGAAATGGCAGAACAGTCACAAGTTAACTTCTTAATTAACAAAGTTGAAACCTGAAATAACTTTAAAAAAGCTTGAAAGAACCAATGAGGTGCTTACTCCAAGGTGCAGTCCAGGCAACCCAGTCAACCAATTACCACAAACAATTCACTCTCACTAAAATGGTATACTGGCCTTGGCTAAATTATGATGACCTGGGACATGTGTTCAGACACACAACCTCTACTAACAAACAACTAGGCCCAAAACAGAAGCCTGAATATGGACAATGTTACACTACCAACACTACTTAAGTGGAAAAAACTGCAGAAATATTTAACCAGATAAAGGATCAAGGAGACTCTAGAGAATGCTTTTAAATGCAAACAAGTTACATGATGCACTCCTAGCAAGAAATCAGAAAAACCAAACCCAAACATATGTTTAACAACTGTAGAAAATTCAACTTAATACGTCACACAGTAAGTAAAATAAAAGTGCTATAAATAACTCAGAAATAAGCAAAAAAAAGGATACTTATTATTTTATATCACAGATTAGTTAGCACAAAGCCCTTCCTCCGACTTCCTCCAATTTGCTCAGTGTGAAATGGCAGAAACAGTCAAAAGTTAACTTTTTAAGTAATAAAGTTAAAACCTGAAACAACTTTAAAAAAGCTTGAAAGAACCAATGAGATGCTTACTCCAAGGCATTGTACAGGCAACCCCAGTCAGCCAATGACCACAAACAGCTCACTCTCACTGAAATGCTATACTGGCCTTGGCTAAGTTATGATGGTTTGGGACATGTGCTCAGACACACAGCCTCTACTAACAAACAACTAGGCCCAAAACACACTCCTAGCAGGAAATCAGAACAAAGAAACACAACCAGATGCTTAACAATTGCACAAAATTCTACTAAACACCTCACACACAGTAGTAAAATAAAAGTGCTATAAATAACTCAGAAAGAAGCAAAAAATAGGATACTTAATGTTATATATCACAGATAAGTTCACTCAAAGCCCTTCCTCCGACTTCCTCAGATTAGATCAGTGTGAAATGGCAGAAACAGTCACAAGTTAACTTCTTGAGTAACAAAGTTGAAACCTGAAGCATCTTTAAAAAAACTTGAAAGAACCAATGAGGTGCTTACTCCAAGGCATACTCCAGGCAACCCCAGTCAGCCAATGACCACAAACAATTCACTCTCACTGAAATGCTATGCTGGCCTTGGCTAAGTTATGATGGCCTGGGACATGTGCTCAGACACACAGCCTCTACTAATAAGCAACTAGGCCCAAACCACAAGCTTGAATATGGACAATGCACCACTACTAACACTACTGAGGTAGAAAAAACTGCAGAAATGTTTAAACAGATAAAGGATCAAGGAGACTCTAGAGAATGCTTTTAAATGCAAACAAGTTATATGATAGACTCCTAGCAGGAAATCAGAACAAACAAACCCAACCAGATGCTTAACAATTGCAGAACATTCTACTTAATACCTCAAACACAGTGAGTAAAATAAAAGTGCTATAAACAACTCAGAAATAAGCTAAAAAAAGGATTCTTCATGTTATATATCACAGATTAATTAGCTCAGAGCCATTCCTCCGCCTTCCTCCGATTAGCTCAGTGTGAAATGGCAGAAACAGTCAGAAGTTAACTTCTTGGGGGCGTGGCCAAGGATGAACACAGGATAGCAGCAGATTTCTTCAGCTCCACCAATTTCATTACACTGACAGGAATTAATTACTTAAAAAATTAATTTTTGAAGTAATTTTCTTTCTAAATATGTTTGTTTTATATAGTTCTTGAACTATATCTAAAAAAGAAAGGAAATCTTAACAATATTCCTGTCAGAAATCACTTTGCAAATTTTCCTATCAGTCTATCAGTCTGAAATGAGTTCCAGTAAGACAAATTCTCAAGACTCCAGCATCAAGAAAGAACTTCAGTCTCTGATAATTATAATCCAGCAACTTTCTGCTAAGATGGATAAAATGGATACTAAAATAGACACCTTCATAGAAAAAACTACAAAACAAATAGACTTGTTACATATAGACCTGCAACAACAGAAGATCCAGATGACAGGCATAGAAGAAGCTGTGAATGACATGGAAAATAGAATCCAATAAGAGGAAATCAACATTGAGTTTCTGCTGAAACAAAATACACATTTACAAACAAAGCTGGATGACCTGGAAAATAGATCTAGGTGCAATAACATTAGGATTTTTGGACTGCCAGAAAATATTGAAGGTAACAATATTACTTCTTTTTAACAACATGGCTCCCTAAAACTTTAGACTTACCAGAAGCATTCTCTTTTGGTATCGAAAGAGCACATAGATCTATAGCTAATACTAACTCTAACAAAAAATATCCTAGATCAGTTATAGTTAGATTTCTATCATCTTTTG
This sequence comes from Protopterus annectens, assembly GCF_019279795.1. Classification (NCBI taxonomy): domain Eukaryota; kingdom Metazoa; phylum Chordata; order Ceratodontiformes; family Protopteridae; genus Protopterus; species Protopterus annectens. Next base: position 59,613,751 of record NC_056727.1, on the reverse strand, counting down.
ATAAAGAGATGGTTCTTAAATCTGCTTGGGCTAAAGCTCCTGTTAAGATTAATGAGACAACTGTGTGTTTTGACAATGACTATTCTTCCATGGTAATAGCTAAAAGGAAAGTTTTTCTGCCACTAATAAGGGAGCTTAAAAAAGCACAGTTTAAAACATACCTTCTGTTTCCTGCCAAGCTTAAAATCTTCCTTCCTGATGGTCCTAAAATTTTCGATGACTTAGACTCTGCTTTACTGTTTATCAAAAAAAATAAGATTTTGGATAAAATAGAGGAAATGGAATGGGCTAGTCCTTCATTAAAGAGACTGGCAACTGAAACTTCGTGGAAGACTTCAGAGAAGAAGAAGAGACTAAAAAACAAATGATTTGTTCTATGTTTTTTTTCTCTCATCATTTTATTTCATTATTAATCTTTTTAAATATAGTTCCTGCATTTCCAAGAAACCACAAATATTTTGAAAAAGATTTAATCAAAGTTATTCTCTTTGTGCAAAGAAATGTTTTGTTTCATAACCAGTCAAAATATCTGAAGATTTAATGGCAAGCTATGATTCAACTTGTTTCTCTTTCTGAAAAGGAGAAGTAAGGTCAGTAATTTGATACATTTTTTCTTTATCTTTTTTTTTTTCTTCTCCTTTTCTTCTTTTCTTTGTTTAAACAATGACATTCTATTTAGATTATGTAGTGGGTAAAGGGTGGAGGAGGGCAGGGAGAGAAGAGTAATGAAAATATGATTAATAGAATAATAACATATTTATTCCTTGTAAAAAGTTTATATGTTCTTCAAATGCTATTCCTAATTATACTTTCTTGATTATACTGCTTATGCTTGTTTGTAAATAATCTGTCATGCTTTAACTAATAATAATTAGAACTAAATAATAGTAAATAATATGTTTTATTTTTAACTCTATTAATATAAGCAGTAAGTAATATTCCATTGTATATACTTCTTATAGCTTTCTCTTACATTTTTTATTTCTGCCTTACACCCTTTTATTTTCTACTCTCTTTTTCTTTTCTTTATTAATATATAAAAATGCTTTTGATCATATAGGCACAGTAAATAATAAGATTTACATAAAAATTGAGTTGGGACAAAAATATTGAGTTTTATTACTTATTAATAATTTTGGGCTTAATTTCACTTACATAGAGGCTGTAATAACCTGTAAAATACATTGTGAAGGTTTTGTCATGTTTAGATGCATTTACACTGCTAAATGAATGTTTGTCACTAGTTTTTAATAAGTTTCCCGCCAAAATGTTAAGATAGACAATCTGGGATGTGGGCTGTCTCATGCACAGTGTCCATGAGCTACTTCAAAAGCTTCAACTCTCAGAATTCTCACAGAGAAGCTGAAAGCAGTTAGTCTAACCTTTGACCTAGATATCACACTGACACATCACAGATTCAGAAATAACACTCTACCAGGAAATAGAAATTATGCAAATGCGACTATGTGAAGGAAAATGAACTCTTTAACATCTAAATGTGAGTTATTTTATATAATTACTTAAATATCTATGTTATAATTCATAAAATATGTCAGTTATAATGAGTTTAAATGATACAGTTTCTTATAGTAAGTAAATGTCTTATTTTAGAAGGCATAGAAAATAAAACATTTATTCAAGTGTTTTTGAAAATCTACTTAACAGCAACATAATAATCTGTGTTAAAAACTTATGTTCCAAACATATACATTACTATAACTCATTTAATTCATCTGATTGACAAGCATAAATAATTTTATAACTCTATTCTGGAAGAAAATGTCATGTGATATATTTTAAAGCAGTAGTATAGCATGGTTGTAAAATCTGGTTACTAAAATGTGTTTGCTGTGCATTATTTTGTATAAAGCAGACAGATTTATTGTAGGGACAGCAAGTAGGATAGTGCTCAGCAAGGACACAACTCAGTGAGATCAGATATATATATATATATATATATATATATATGTGTGTGTGTGTGTGTGTGTGTGTGTGTGTGTATGTGTGTGTGTATGTGTGTGTGTGTGTGTGTGTATATGTGTGTGTGTGTGTGTATGCATATGTATATAAATATATATATATATGTATGTGTGTATGTGTGTGTGTATGTATATATATATATATATATATATATATATATGTGTGTGTGTGTGTGTGTGTGTGTGTGTGTGTATGTGTGTGTGTGTATGTGTGTGTGTGTGTGTGTGTGTGTATGTATATATATATATATATATATATATATATATATATGTGTGTGTGTATGTGTGTGTATGTGTGTGTGTGTGTGTGTGTGTGTGTGTGTGTGTGTATATATATATATATATATATATATATGTGTGTGTGTGTGTGTGTGTATGTATATATGTATATAAGTGTTTCTGAGAATCTGCATAACTATGCAGTATGATTTATAACAATTTCTATGAATACAATATCTTATTCTATTGACAATAATGAGTTTGAGTAAATGCTCATATACAAGCAATTCAAGGTTTTTTTGGAAGCTGTTAATTGCATTTACATGACAGAAAATAGATGCATCTTAATATATGTAATGTCTGAATCATATTAGCCAAAGTTTTTGATTAAAATGAATGTTAGAACTTATTTTTCTCTCCTCTTGATTTCTAACATCAAGATTATTTGAATGCTATTTGAATACAAGTGTTTTATATTACATAGATGTATATAGTAGTATGAACAGTTTTTAAAAAAAGTTTATTTTAGTTTATATGATGCTGTTTTACCAAATGTGTAGCCTTATCTTGCTAGATAATTGAATTGAAAACTGTTAACATCAGTTAAATATAACTAGTATTAAATTGATAAGGTGGTAGCTGAGGTACTGCTGCTTAGGGTAGGGGTTAACTTGAGTGGTAAATACTACTCTAAGTTGGAGTTTATAACTCCAGGCTGGATGCAAGGTTTAATCCTTACATTATTTTCACTTGTTCATTGTTATTTGTATATAGTTTTGACATCCACAATATATTTTGTACATTCATTGTCACTACAAACAAAATTGAATCCTATACAAAATCCCATAAGAGATTCAATAAATACAGCTATATTTAAAGGTACACCTAAAGGAGGAGATGTAATATTACTTATCTTGTTATTTGTTATTTTGATCATAAGATTCTTAAGTTTTAAAAATGCCAAATGACATATTTAAAAGGAATTTTTAAACATTAATGGATTGAATAATCCGTGTAAAAGGCAAGCCTAATAAGATACATTAATTTACATAAGGCCAACTTAGTCTTCCTGCAAGAAACCCATCTCTTGAAAAAAGATATTGATAAACTAGCTACAAACAAATATACAGTATTGGTTAGTTCAGAGCACACTCAGAAAAAAAGAGGAGTGGCTATTTTATGGAATAAAAGTATGCCCATTCCTAAAACCATTAAGTCTTATCAGGATGACAAAGGAATGTTTTGTATGGTTACAATACAAATTAATGGGAAGACTTACACTTTAATTAATGTATATTGGATACCTGGAATTGGTATTAATACAGTGAAACATCATCTTGATAAGATCATATCATTCTCTATAGGAGATATTATTTTAGCTGGTGACATTAATTGTATACTACATGAAAGTGATACTACCACTATAGGGAAAAGAAGAATTACATCTAATGCAAAACATTTAAATGATTTTGCTAATTCTTATCATTTGAATGATATTAATAATCAGATAGATTCAAAATCATTACCATACACCTTTTTTCTAACAGATACAAAACTTATTCAAAAATAGATAGGGTCTTTATTTCTAACCAGATGGTAACAGATTTAATTAATTCCAAAATCATTTCATGTCCTATATCTGATCATAATTCAATTGTTTTTGAATTCATGATAAAAATACTCATAATGTTCAGATCAAAAGGATACCAGCATACTTAACTCATCTAAAAGACTATAAAGAATATATACTTTCAGAAGTAAAACATTTTTCAGACATAAATAATACTCCTGAAGTCTCCATTGTTTATGTTTGGGATGCCTTAAAATCATATCTATATGGACAAAGTATCAGATGGTATAATAATAAAAGGAAATCTTGGGATAAGGAATTTCTTAGACATTCAAAGTAAATTAGACTATTATAAACATAATAATAAAGAAAATATTATGGACAAGAAAGTTATTGAAGAAATAAACAAACTAAATGAGAAATACAAAGAAATTTTAACTCATAAAGTTAAAATAACTTTAGAGAAATACAAGTTTTTGTCTTATTCAATAAGCCCCAAATACTTACATAGACTTAAAAATAAAACAAAAAGGTTGAATAAACAAAACCATATCAAAGAAATCTTTTCTCTAAGGAAAAAGAAGAATGTTTCTAGTATACCAGAAATACTAGATGAATTTAGAAATCACTTTCACAAAATTAACCATAATAACATTAACATGGAACCTAAAGATAAAATAAAGGAGTTTATAACCACAAACATGAATAAAAAGCTTAATAAACAACAGATTAAACTATTGGACAAGAGTATTTCATATACAGAAGTTATTACACAAATAAATAAGCTTAAATCAAACAAAGCACCGGGTAATGATGGTATTATACCAGAGATATATAAAATCCTTTCTAAAAGTACATATTCATTAATACATAGGTTTTTATTTTGGCCCAAACTGAGTTAATAACCCCCCCATCCTGGCAATATACATTTATTTCACCAATTTTAAAACCTAATAAAGATCCAACTAGATGTTCTTCATATCAGCCCATCTCATTACTTAATGTTGATTATAAAATGTTTATGAGTATTTTTGCTGATAGATTGAAGACAATTATTCCCAGCATTATAGATATAGATCAGACAGGCTTCATTGTAAATAGAAATACTTTTGATAATATAAGAAGAACTTTAACATTAATAGATTTTGCAAATAGGAAAAAGAAAGATTTAACACTTATTAGTCTTGATATAAGTTCAGCATTTGATTCAGTAAGTTGGAACTATCTGTTTACCTTAATGAAGTGCACAAACTTCTCAGATGCATTTGTAAATCTAATTGAGCATTTATACAAAGGAACGTTGGCTTATATTAAGGTAGGAACATATGTTTCACAAAAAATACCCATTCTTAAAGGTACAAAACAAGGATGTCCACTTTCTCCACTATTATTCACTTTAGTAATGGAGCCTTGGGCTAATTTGATCAGAAACAGTACTGATATAGAGGGTTTTGAAATAGATGAAAATACAACATCCAAAATTCAACTTTTTGCAGATGATGTTCTAATTACATCAGCAGGATCTAATTCTTCTATGCAGTCTCTATTTGATAAAATGATGAATTTTAAAAGTATTTCTGGTTTAATATTCAATGAAGAAAAAACTAAAATACTACCTATATATACACAAAAAAATATTATCATTAGTGATTTTACTAAATATGTACCCAATTCAGGTCAGATAACTTATTTAGGTATAATACTATCTAAAGATATTAAATCTATTATATATAATAATTATAATACCTGTTTTCTTAATATACAAAATCTTTTAATACCTGGAATAATATGTTTTTTACTATGGAGGAGACTTACAATTATTAAAATGATAATATTCCCCAAGATTTTATACTTAATACAATCAATAATACTTCCACCTACAAAAATAATTATCAAGAAACTGAATACACTAATGTTAAATTTCCTATGGGCACCTAATAGACCTAGGATTGCATTAAAGAAACATACTAATAGCTGGTCTCAAGGGGTATTTCTTTTCCAGACTTTAATTTATATACTATCTCTTCTATTGTAAAAGTTATTACTTTATTAATAGATCAGTCATATGTCGCAAAATGGAAAGATTATTGGGAGCTAATTAGTATGCACTTCATGAAAATCTCCTTAACACATAAAAATATGATTGTAAATAACTCCATGTTATGGTTACTAAAGGAATTTTGTACTTCACCTATTACACCTAAACATATGGTTTGTTACCCATTAAATATTATTATTAGCTATCGTAACTTTATATTCATGCACCCTAAGTATAGGGAATGGAATTTTATTGTATTCCCTATAATGTATACTCAGGGTATGCTTTTGTCTTCTACTTCTGAAGGAACTAATTTAGCTATAGATAATGATCTAAAGTACTGGTATCAGTTGATATCTGATAATAAAATTAAAAATCTAGATTTCTTAAAACAAGAATTTGATCTAAGAGAAACTTGCTGGTTAGAGGTTCAGACCTTTAGACAACATCTCATTAATAAAATAGATCTAATGTCTATAACAGTTAAAGAATCTATTCCAACACTGATTGATTACTTGATATTAAATTTACAACATAAAGTTTCTGATAAACTTTCATACATACATAAAATTATCAGACAAGAAACTTTTTACAGTGTAGATTCATACTGGAATTATTTCACTTCTATTAATGGGGACCCACCAAATCAACAAGATAAACAATATATATTGGAATCTGCTTATAGAACTACATCTTCCATTGTCTGGAGACTTTATACATGGAAATTTTACATAGATCTTTTATACACCTTTGATGATGAATAAAATAAATAATAAAGATAATTTATGTAAGAGATGTAATGTAGAAATTAATGCTGACTGGGCTCATATGTTTTATGACTGTATAAAATTGAAAGAATACTGGAAGTCAATTAATGAATTTTTGCATGCTCTTTTTACAGATAATTTCATTATTTCTAAATCTCTTATATTATTCAACACACCTGTACCTCAAAGTGTTAAAAAGGTTAAGCTTCCCTTGTTATGGTCTATTCTAGCAGTGGCTAGGAAAATAATAACTAGAAATTGGATTTCAGATACACCTCCTTCGTTCAATGAATTTAAAAATGTTATGAATATAGTGTGCCATATGGAAATAAACACAATTAGGACAAGAACAAATAGAAATACATCTTATTATATTGTATGGGATAATTTACAAAATTTGTTAAAAAAATTCTAATTTCAATAGCATGGTATTTTAGTTTAATTAATTGATCTGATTGTAGTGGATGTCTTTGTAAATACTTTAGTTGTTTTGTTGAATATTATAATAATACCTATTTTTAATTACTTGTATAAAATTGTTATGATATTTCTCTTATATGTTAAAACAATAAACCTGTTTTGAAAAAAAAAGAAGTTAACTTCTTAAGTAACAAAGTTGAAACCTGAAACAACTTTAAAAAAGCTTGAAAGAACCAATGAGGTGCTTACTCCAAGGTGCAATCCAGGCAACCCCAGTCAGCCAATGACAATAACTATTCACTCTCACTGAAATTCTTTACTGGCCTGGGCTACATTATGGTGGCCTGGGACATGTGCTCAAACACACAGCCTCTACTAACAAAACAACTAGGCCCAAACCACAAGCGTGAATATGGACAATGCTACACTACCAACACTACTTCGGTAGAAAAAAACTGCAGAAATTTTTAAACAGATAAATGGTCAATGAGACTCTAGAGAATGCTTTAAATGCAAACAAATTATAGGATACACTCCTAGCAGGAAATCAGAACAAACAAACACAACCAGATGCTTAGCAATTGTAGAAAATTCTACTAAATACCTCACACACAGTGAGAAAAATAAAACTGCTATAAATAACTCAGAAATAAGCAAAAAACAGGATGCTTAATGTTATATATCACATATTAGTTAGCTCAGAGCCCTTCCTCCAACTTCCTCTGATTAGCTCAGTGTGAAATGGCAGAAAGAGATAACAGTTAACTTCTTAAGTAACAACGTTGAAACCTGAAATACTTAAAAAAAAGCATGAAAGAGTCAATGAGGGGCTTACACCAAGGCGTAGTCCAGGCAATCACAGTCAGCCAATGACCACAAACAATTTACTCTCACTGAAATGCTATACTGGCATTGGATAAGTTATGATGGTTTGGGACATGTGCTCAGACACACAGCCTCTACTAACAAACAACTAGGCCCAAAACGCAAGCCAGAATATGGACAATGTTACACTACCAACACTACTTAGGTAGAAAAACTGCAGAAATATTTAACCAGATAAAGGATCAAGGTGACTCTAGAGAATGCTTTTAAATGCAAACAAGTTATATGATACACTCCTAGCAGGAAATCAGAACAAACAGACCCAACCAGATGCTTAACAATTGTAGAAAATTCTACTTAATACCTCACAATCAGTGAGTAAAATAAAAGTGCTATAAACAACTCAGAAATAAGAAAAAACAGGATACTTAATGTTATATATCACAGATTAGATAGCTCAGAGCCCTTCCTCCAATTTTCTTTGATTAACTCAGTGTGAAATGGCAGAAACAGTCAAAAGTTAACTTCTTTTGTAACAAAGTTGAAACCTGAAACAACTTTAAAAAAGCTTGAAAGAACCAATGAGGTGCTTACTCTAAGGTGTAGTCCAGGCAACCCCAGTCAACCAATGACCACAAACAATTCACTCTCACTGAAATGCTATACTGGCTTTGGCTAAGCTATGATGGCCTGGGGCATGTGCTCAGTCACACCGCCTCTTCTAACAAAAATGTAGGCCAAAAACACAAGCATGAATATGGACAATGCTACAATACCAACACTACTTAGGTAGAAAAAAAACTGCAGAAAGGTTTAAAGAGATAAAGGATCAATGAGACTCTGGAGAATGCATTTAAATGCAAACAAGTTATATGATATACTCCTAGCAGGAAATGAGAACAAACAAACCCAACCAGATGCTTAACAGTTGTAGAAAATTCTACTTCATACCTCACACACAGTGAGTAAAATAAAACTGCTATAAATAACTCAGAAATAAGCAAAAAACAGGATACTTAATGTTATATATCACAGATTAGTTAGCTCAGAGCCCTTCCTCCAAATTGCTCCGATTAGCTCAGTGTGAAATGGTAGAAACAGTCACAAGTTAGTTCTTAAGTAACAAAGTTGAAACCTGAAACAACTTTAAAAAAAGTTTGAAAGAACAAATGAGTTGCTTACTCCAAACCATAGTCCAGGCAACCCCAGTCAGCCAATGACCACAAACAATTCACTTTCACTGAAATGCTATACTGGCCTTGGCTAAGCTATGATGGCCTGGGACATGTGCTCAGACACACAGCCTCTACTAACAAACAACTAGGCCCAAAAGACAAGCCTGAATATGGACAATGCTACACTACCAACACTACTTAGGTAGAAAAAAACTGCAGAAATATTTAAACAGAGAAAGGATCAAGGAGACTCTAGATAATGTTTTAAATGCAAACAAGTTATATGATACACTCCTAGCAGGAAATCAGAACAAACAAACCCAACCAGATGCTTAACAATTGCAGAAAATTCTACTTAATACCTCACACACAGTGAGTAAAATAAAAGTGCTATAAATAACTCAGAAATAAGCAAAAACAGGATACTTAATGTTATATATCACAGATTAGATAGCTCAGAGCCCTTTCTCTGACTTTGTCCTATTTGTTCAGTGTGAAATGGCAGAAACAGTCACAAGTTAACTTCTTTTGTAACAAAGTTGAAACCTGAAACAACTCTAAAAATAGCATGAAAGAACCAATGAGGTGCTTACTCTAAGGCGTAGTCCAGTTAACCCCAGTCAGCCAATGACCACAAACAATTCACTCTCACTGAAATGCTATACTGGCTTTGGCTAAGCTATGATGGCCTGGGATATGTGCTCAGACACACATCCTCTACTAACAAACAACTAGGCCCAAAACACAAGCCTGAATATGGACAATGCTACACTACCAACACTACTTAGGTAGAAAAACTGCAGAAATGTTTAAACAGAGAAAGGATCAAGGAGACTCTAGAGAATGCTTTTAAATGCAAACAAGTTATATGATACACTCCTAGCAGGAAATCAGAACAAACAAACCCAACCAGATGCTTAACAATTGCAGAAAATTCTACTTAATACCTCACACACAGTGAGTAAAATAAAAGTGCTATAAATAACTCAGAAATAAGCAAAAACAGGATACTTAATGTTATATATCACAGATTAGTTAGCTCAGAGCCCTTCTTCTGACTTCCTCCGATTAGCTCAGTGTGAAATGGCAGAAACAGTCACAAGTTAACTTTTTAAGTAACAAAGTTGAAACCTGAAACAACTTTAAAAAAAGCATGAAAGAACCAATGAGGTGCTTACTCCAAGATGTAGTCCAGGCAACCCCAGTCACCCAATGACCAATAAGAATTCACTTTCACTGAAATGCTGTACTGCCTTTGGTTAAGCTATGTTGGCCTTAGAACATGTGCTCAGACAAACAGCCTCTACTAAAAAACAACCAGGCCCAAAACACAAGCCTGAATATGGACAATGCTACACTTCTAACACTACTTAGGTAGAAAAAAACTGCAGAAATGTTTAAACAGATAAAGGATCAATGAGACTAGAGAATGCTTTTAAATGCAAACAAGTTATATGACATACTCCTAGAAGGAAATCAGGACAAACAAACCCAACCAGATGCTTAACCGTTGTAGAAAATTCTACTTAATACCTCACACACAGTGAGTAAAATAAAAGTGCTATATATATATATATATATATATATATATATATATATAACTCAGAAATAAGCAAAAAACAGAATACTTAATGTTATATATCACAGATTAGTTGACTCAGAGCCCTTCCTTCGACTTGCTCTGATTAGCTCAGTGTGAAATGGCAGAAACAGTCACACGTTAACTTCTTAAGTAACAAAGTTGAAACCTGAAACAACTTTAAAAAAAGCTTGAAAGAACCAATGAGGTTCTTACTCCAAGTAGTAGTCCAGGCAACCACAGTCAGCCGATGACCACAAACAATTCACTCTCACTGAAATGCTATACTGGCCTTGGCTAAGCTATAATGGCCTGGGACATGTGCTCAGACACACAGCCTCTACTAACAAACAACTAGGTCAAAAGACAAACCTGAATATGAACAATGCTACACTACCAACACTACTTAGGTAGAAAAAAACTGCAGAAATGTTTAAACAGAGAAAGGGTGAAGTAGACTCTAGATAATGCTTTTAAATGCAAACAAGTTATATGATACACTCCTAGCAGGAAATCAGAATAAACCCAACCAGATGCTTAACAATTGCAGAAAATTTTACTTAATACCTCACACACAGTGAGTAAAATAAAAGTGCTATAACTAACTCAGAAAAAAGCAAAAAAACAGGATCTTAATGTTATACATCACAGATTAGTTTACTCAGAGCCCTTCCTCTGATTTTCTCCGATTAGCTCAATGTGACATGGCAGAAACAGTCACACGTTAACTTCTTAAGTAACAAAGTTGAAACCTGAAACAACTTTAAAAAAAGCTTGAAAGAAAAATTGAGGTTCTTACTCCAAGTCGTAGTCGAGGCAACCCCAGTCAGCCAAAGATCACAAACAATTCATTCTCACTGAAATGCTATACTGGCCTTGGTTAAGCTATGATGGCCTGGGACATGGGCTCAGACACACAGCCTCTACTAACAAATAACTAGGCCCAAAACACAAGCCTGAATATGGACAATGCTACACTACCAACACTACTTAGGTTGAAAAAACTGCAGAAATGTTTAAACAGATAAAGGATCATGGAGACTTTAGAGAATGCTTTTAAATGCTAACAAGTTATATGATACACTCCTAGCAGGAAATCAGAACAAAAAAACCCAACAAGATGCTTAACAATTGTAGAAAATTCTACTTAATACCTCACACACAGTGAGTAAAATAAATGTGCTATAAATAACTCAGAAATAAGCAAAAAAACAGGATACTTAATGTTATATATCACAGATTAGTTAGCTCAGAGAACTTCCTCCGAATTCCTCTGATTAGCTGAGTGTGAAATGGCAGAAACAGTCATACGTTAACTCCTTAAGTGACAAAGTTGAAACCTGAAACAACTTTAAAAAAAGCTTGAAAGAACCAATGAGGTGCATACTCCTAGACGTAGTACAGGCAACCCCAGTCAGCCAATGACTACAAATAATTCACTCTCACTGAAATGCTATACTGGTCTTGGCTAAGCTATGATGGCCTGGGACATGTGCTCAGACACACAGCCTCTACTAATAAACAACTAGGCCCAAAACAAAAGCCTGAATATGGACAATGCTAAACTACCAACACTACTTAGGTAAAAAAAATTGCAGAAATGTTTAAACAGATAAAGGATCAAGGAGACTCTAGAGAATGCTTTTAAATGCAAACAAGTTATATGATACACTCCTACCAGGAAAGCAGAACAAAAAACCCAACAAGGAGCTTAACAATTGTAAAAAATTCTACTTAATAGCTCACACACAGTGAGTAAAATAAAAGTGCTTTAAATAACTCAGAAATAAGCAAAAACAGGATACTTAATGTTATATATCACAGATTAGTTAGCTCAGAGCCCTTCCTTCGACTTCCTCTGATTAGCTCAGTGTGAAATGGCAGAAACAGTCACAAGTTAACTTCTTAAGTAACAAAGTTGAAACCTGAAACAACTTTAAAAAAAGCTTGAAAGAACCAATGAGGTGCTTACTCCAAGGCATAGTCCAGGCAACCCCAGTCAGCCAATGACTACAAACAATTCACTCTCACTGAAATGCTATACTGGCCTTGGCTAAGCTATGATGGCCTGGGACATGTGCTCAGACACACAGCCTCTACTAACAAACAACTAGGCCCAAAACACAAGCCTGAATATGGACAATGCTACACTACCAACACTACTTAGGTAGAAAAACTGCAGAAATGTTTAAACAGATAAAGGATCAAGGAGACTCTAGAGAATGCTTTTAAATGCAAACAAGTTATATGATACACTCCTACCAGGAAATCAGAACAAACAAACCCAACAAGATGCTTAACAATTGTAGAAAATTCTACTTAATACCTCACACACAGTGAGTAAAATAAAAGTGCTATAAATAACTCAGAAATAAGCAAAAAACAGGATACTTAATGTTATATATCACAGATTAGTTAGCTCAGAGCCCTTCCTCCGATTAGCTCAGTGTGAAATGGCAGAAACAGTCACAAGTTAACTTCTTAAGTAACAAAGTTGAAACCTGAAACAACTTTAAAAAAGCTTGAAAGAACCAATGAGGTGCTTACTCCAAGGCATAGTCTAGGCAACCCCAGTCACCCAATGACCACAAACAATTCACTCTCACTGAAATGCTATACTGGCCTTGGCTAAGCTATGATGGCCTGGGACATGTGCTCAGACACACAGCCTCTACTAACAAACAACTAGGTCCAAAACACAAGCCTGAATATGGACAATGCTACACTACCAACACTACTTAGGTAGAAAAACTGCAGAAATGTTTAAACAGATAAAGGATCAAGGAGACTCTAGAGAATGCTTTTAAATGCAAACAAGTTATATGATACACTCCTAGCAGGAAATCAGAACAAACAAACCTAACCAGGTGCTTAACAATTTTAGAAAATTATACTTAACACCTCACAATCAGTGAGTAAAATAAAAGTGCTATAAACAACTCAGAAATAAGCAAAAAACAGGATACTTAATGTTATATATCACAGATTAGATAGCTCAGAGCCCTTTCTCCGACTTCGTCCGATTTGCTCAGTGTGATATGACAGAAACAGTCAAAAGTTAACTTCTTTTGTAACAAAGTTGAAACCTGAAACAACTTTAAAAAAGCTTGAAAGAACCAATGAGGTGCTTACTCCAAGGTGTAGTCCAGGCAACCCCAGTCAGCCAATGACCACAAACAATTCACTCTCACTGAAATGCTATACTGGCTTTGGCTAAGCTATGATGGCCTGGGACATGTGCTCAGACACACAGCCTCTACTAACAAACAACTAGGCCAAAACACAAGCCTGAATATGGACAATGCTACACTACCAACACTACTTAGGTAGAAAAAAACTGCAGAAATGTTTAAACAGATAAAGGATCAAGGAGACTCTAGAGAATGCTTTTAAATGCAAACAAGTTATATGATACACTCCTAGCAGGAAATCAGAACAAACAAACCCAACCAGATGCTTAACAATTGTAGAAAATTCTACTTAATACCTCACACACAGTGAGTAAAATAAAAGTGCTATAAATAACTCAGAAATAAGCAAAAACAGGATACTTAATGTTATATATCACAGATTAAATAGCTCAGAGCCCTTCCTCCAAATGTGTCTGATTAGCTCAGTGTGAAATGGTAGAAACAGTCACAAGTTAACTTCTTAAGTAACAAAGTTGAAACCTGAAACAACTTTAAAAAAAGTTTGAAAGAACAAATGAGTTGCTTACTCCAAACCATAGTCCAGGCAACCCCAGTCAGCCAATGACCACAAACAATTCACTTTCACTGAAATGCTATACTGGCCTTGGCTAAGCTATGATGGCCTGGGACATGTGCTCAGACTCACAGCCTCTACTAACAAACAACTAGGCCCAAAACACAAGCCTGAATATGGACAATGCTACACTACCAACACTACTTAGGTAGAAAAAACTGCAGAAATGTTTAAACAGATAAAGGATCAAGGAGACTCTAGAGAATGCTTTTAAATGCAAACAAGTTATATGATACACTCCTAGCAGGAAATCAGAACAAACAAACCCAACCAGATGCTTAACAATTGTAGAAAATTCTACTTAATACCTCACACACAGTGAGTAAAATAAAAGTGCTATAAATAACTCAGAAATAAGCAAAAAACAGGATACTTAATGTTATATATCACAGATTAGTTAGCTCAGAGACCTTTCTCCGACTTCATCCTATATGTTCAGTGTGAAATGGCAGAAACAGTCACAAGTTAACTTCTCAAGTAACAAAGTTGAAACCTGAAACAACTTTAAAAAAAGCTTGAAAGAACCAATGACGTGCTTACTCGAAGGCGTAGTCCAGTTAACCCCAGTCATCGAATGACCACAAACAATTCACTCTCACTGAAATGCTATACTGGCTTTGGCTAAGCTATGATGGCCTGGGACATGTGCTCAGATACACATCCTCTACTAACAAACAACTAGGCCCAAAATACAAGCCTTAATTTGGACAGTGCTTCACTACCAACTCTACTTAGGTTGAAAAAACTGCAGAAATGTTTAACCAGAGAAAGGATCAAGGAGACTCTAGAGAATGCTTTTAAATGCAAACAAGCTATATGATACACTACTAGCAGGAAATCAGAACAAAAAACCCAACCAGATGTTTAACAATTGCATTAAATTATACTTAATACCTCACACACAGTGAGTAAAATAAAAGTGCTATAAATAACTCAGAAATAAGCAAAAAACAGGATACTTAATGTTATATATCACAGATTAGTTAGCTCAGAGCCCTTCTTCCGACTTCCTCCGATTAGCTCAGTGTGAAATGGCAGAAACAGTCACAAGTTAACTTCTTAAGTAACAAAGTTGAAACCTGAAACATCTTTAAAGAAAAGCATGAAAGAACCAATGAGGTGCTTACTCCAAGATGTATTCCAGGCAACCCCAGTCAGCCAATAACCACAAACAATTCACTCTCACTGAAATGCTATACTGGCTTTGGCTAAGCAATGATGGCCTGGGACATGTGCTCAGACACACAGCCTCTACTAACAAACAACTAGGCCCAAAACACAAGCCTGAATATGGACAATGCTACACTACCAACACTACTTAGGTAGAAAAACTGCAGAAATGTTTAAACAGATAAAGGATCAAGGAGACTCTAGAGAATGCTTTTAAATGCAAACAAGTTATATGATACACTCCTAGCAGGAAATCAGAGCAAACAAACCCAACCAGATGCTTAACAATTGTAGAAAATTCTAATTAATACCTCACACACAGTGAGTAAAATAAAAGTGCTATAAACAACTCAGAATTAAGCCAAAACAGGATACTTAATGGTACATATCACAGATTAGTTAGCTCAAAGCCCTTCCTCCAACTTCCTCCGATTAGCTCAGTGTGAAATGGCAGAAACAGTCAGAAGATAACTTCTTAAGTAACAAAGTTGAAACCTGAAACAACTTTAAAAAAAGCTTGAAAGAACCAATGAGGTGCTTACTCCTAAGTGTAATCCAGGCAACCTCAGGCAGCCAATACCATAAAAAATTCACTCTCACTGAAATGCTATACTGGCCTTGGCTAAGCTATGATGGCCTGGGACATGTGCTCAGACACACAGCCTCTACTAACAAACAACTAGGTCCAAAAGGCAAACCTGAATATGGACAATGCTACACTACCAACACTACTTAGGTAGAAAAAACTGCAGATATGTTTAAACAGAGAAAGAATCAAGCAGACTCTAGCTAATGCTTTTAAATGCCAAACAGGTTATATGATACACTTCTAGCAGGAATTCAGAACAAACAAACCCAACCAGATGCTTAACAATTGCAAGAAATTCTACCTAATACCTCACACACAGTGAGTAAAATAAAAGTGCTATAAATAACTCAGAAATAACCAAAAAATGGGATACTTAATGTTATATATCACAGATTAGATAGCTCAGAGCCCTTCCTCCGATTAGGTCAGTGTGAAATGGCGGAAACAGTCACAAGTTAATTTCTTAAGTAAAGTTGAAACCTGAAACTACTTTAAAAAAGCTTGAAAGAACCAATGAAGTGCTTACTCCAAACCATAGTCCAGGCAACCCCAGTCAGCCAATGACCACAAACAATTCACTTTCACTGAAATGCTATACTGGCCTTGGCTAAGCTATGATGGCCTGGGACATGTGCTCAGACACACAGCCTCTACTAACAAACAACTAGGCCCAAAAGACAAGCCTGAATATGGACAATGCTACACTACTAACACTACTTAGGTAGAAAAAATTGCAGAAATCTTTAAACAGAGAAAGGATCAAGGAGACTCTAGATAATGTTTTAAATGCAAACAAGTTATATAATACACTCCTAGTAGGAAATCAGAACAAACAAATCCAACCATGTGCAGAACAATTGCAGAAAATTCTACTTAATACCTCACACACAGTGAGTAAAATAAAAGTGCTATAAATAACTCAGAAATAAGCAAAAAAACAGGATACTTAATGTTATATATCACAGATTAGATAGCTCAGAGCCCTTTCTCCGACTTTGTCCTATTTGTTCAGTGTGAAATGGCAGAAACAGTCACAAGTTAACTTCTTTTGTAACAAAGTTGAAACCTGAAACAACTCTAAAAAAAGCATGAAAGAACCAATGAGGTGCTTACTCTAAGGCGTAGTCCAGTTAACCCCAGTCAGCCAATGACCACAAACAATTCACTCTCACTGAAATGCTATACTGGCTTTGGCTAAGCTATGATGGCCTGGGATATGTGCTCAGACACACATCCTCTACTAACAAACAACTAGGCCCAAAATACAAGCCTTAATTTGGACAGTGCTTCACTACCAACTCTACTTAGGTTGAAAAAACTGCAGAAATGTTTAACCAGAGAAAGGATCAAGGAGACTCTAGAGAATGCTTTTAAATGCAAACAAGCTATATGATACACTCCTAGCAGGAAATCAGAAAAAAACACCCAACCAGATGTTTAACAATTGCATTAAATTCAACTTAATACCTCACACACAGTGAGTAAAATAAAAGTGCTATAAATAACTCAGAAAAAAGCAAAAAACAGGATACTTAATGTTATATATCACAGATTAGTTAGGTCACAGCCCTTCTTCCGACTTCCTCCGATTAGCTCAGTGAGAAATGGCAGAAACAGTCACAAGTTAACTTCTTAAGTAACAAAGTTGAAACCTGAAACATCTTTAAAAAAAGCTTGAAAGAGCCAATGAGGTGCTTACTCCAAGATGTAGTCCAGGCAACCCCAGTCAGCCAATGACCACAAACAATTCACTTTCACTGAAATGCTGTACTGGCATTGGCTAAGCAATTATGGCCTTGGGCATGTGCTCAGACACACAGCCTCTACTAACAAACAACTAGGCCCAAACCACAAGCCTCAATATGGACAATGCTACACTACCAACACTACTTAGGTAGAAAAACTGCAGAAATGTTTAAACAGATAAAGGATCAAGGAGTCGCTAGAGAATGCTTTTAAATGCAAACAAGTTATATGACACACTCCTAGAAGGAAATCAGGACAAACAAACCCAACCAGATGCTTAACCATTGTAGAAAATTCTAATTAATACCTCACACACAGTGAGTAAAATAAAAGTGCTATAAATAACTCAGAAATAAGCAAAGAACAGGATACTTATTGTTATATTTAACAGATTAGTTAGCTCAAAGCCCTTCCTCCAACTTCCTCCAATTAGCTCAGTGTGAAATGGCAGAAACAGTCACAAGTTAACTTCTTAAGTAACAAAGTTGAATCCTGAATCAACTTTAAAAAAAGCTTGAAAGAACCAATGCGGTGCTTACTCCAAGGCGTAGTCCAGGAAACCTCAGATAGCCAATGACCAAAACAGTTCACTCTCACTGAAATGCTATACTGGCCTTGGCTAAGCTATGATGGCCTGGGACATGTGTTCAGATGCACAGCCTATACTAACAAACAGCTAGGCCCAAAACACAAGCCTGAATATGGACAATGCTACACTACCAACACTACTTAGGTAGAAAAAACTGCTGAAATGTTTAATCAGATAAAGGATCAAGGAGACTCTAGAGAATGCTTTTAAATGCAAACAAGTTATATGATACACTCCTAGCAGGAAATCAGAACAAACAAACCCAACCAGATCCTTAACAGTTGTAGAAAATTCTACTTAATACCGCACTCACAGTGAGTAAAATAAAAGTGCTATAAATAACTCAGAAATAAGCAAAAACAGGATACTTAATGTTATTTATCACAGATTAGTTAACTCAGAGCCCTTCCTTCGACTTGCTCTGATTAGCTCAGTGTGAAATGGCAGAAATAGTCACAAGTTAACTTCTTAAGTAATGAAGTTGAAACCTGAAACAACTTTAAAAAAAGCTTGAAGGAACCAATGAGGTGCTTACTCCAAGGCATAGTCTAGGCAACCCCAGTCACCCAATGACCACAAACAATTCACTCTCACTGAAATGCTATACTGGCCTTGGCTAAACTATGATGGCCTGGGACATGTGCTCAGACACACAGCCTCTACTAACAAACAACTAGGTCCAAAAGGCAAACCTGAATATGGACAATGCTACACTACCAACACTACTTAGGTAGAAAAAACTGCAGATATGTTTAAACAGAGAAAGAATCAAGCAGACTCTAGCTAATGCTTTTAAATGCAAAACAGGTTATATGATACACTTCTAGCAGGAATTCAGAACAAACAAACCCAACCAGATGCTTAACAATTGCAAGAAATTCTACCTAATACCTCACACACAGTGAGTAAAATAAAAGTGCTATAAATAACTCAGAAATAACCAAAAAACGGGATACTTAATGTTATATATCACAGATTAGATAGCTCAGAGCCCTTCCTCCGATTAGGTCAGTGTGAAATGGCGGAAACAGTCACAAGTTAATTTCTTAAGTAAAGTTGAAACCTGAAACTACTTTAAAAAAAGCTTGAAAGAACCAATGAAGTGCTTACTCCAAGGCATAGTCCAGGCAAACCCAGTCACCCAATGACCACAAACAATTCACTCTCACTGAAATGCTATACTGGCCTTGGCTAAGCTATGATGGCCTGGGATATGTGCTCTAACACACAGCCTATACTAACAAACAACTAGGTCCAAAACACAAGCCTGAATATGGACAGTGCTACACTACCAACACTACTTAGGTAGAAATACTGCAGAAATGTTTAAACAGATAAAGGATCAAGGAGACTCTAGAGAATGCTTTTAAATGCAAACAAGTTATATGATACATTCCTAGCAGGAACAAATAAACCCAACCAGATGCCTAACAATTGTAGAAAATTCTGCTTAATACCTCACACACAGTGAGTAAAATAAAAGTGCTATAAATAACTCAGAAATAAGCAAAAAGCAGGATACTTAATGTTACATATCACAGATTAGTTAGCTCAGAGCCCTTCTTCTGTCTTCCTCTGATTAACTCAGTGTGAAATTGCAGAAACAGTCACAAGTTAACTTCTTAAGCAACAAAGATGAAACCTGAAACAACTTTAAAAAAGCTTGTAAGAACCAATGAGGTGCTTACACCAAGGTGTAGTCCAGGCAACCACAGTCAGCCAATTACCACAAACAATTCACTCTCACTGAAATGCTATACTGGCCTTGGCTAAGCTATGATGGCCTGGGACATGTGCTCAGACACACAGCCTCTACTAACAAACAACTATGCCTAAAACACAAGCCTGAATATGGACAATGCTACACTGCCATCACTACTTATTTAGAAAAAATGCAGAAATGTTTAATCAGATAAAGGATCATGGAGTGTCAAGAGAATGCTTTTAAATGCAAACAAGTTATATGATACACTCCTAGCAGGAACAGATAAACCCAACCAGATGCTTAACAATTGTAGCAAATTCTGCTTAATACCTCACACACACAGTGTGTAAAATACAAGTGCTATAAATAACTCATAAATAAGCAAAAAACAAGATACTTAATGTTATATATTACAGATTAGTTGGCTCAGAGCCCTTCCTCCATCTTCCTCCGATTAACTCAGTGTGAAATGGCAGAAACAGTCACAAGTTAACTTCTTAAGTAACAAAGTTGAAACCTGAAAGAACTTTACAAAAATCTTGAAAGAACAAATGATGTACTTACTCCAAGGCGTAGTCCAGGGAACCCCAGTCAGCCAATGATCACAAACTATTCACTCTCACTGAAATGCTATACTGGCCTTGGCTAAGCTATGATGGCCTGGAACATGTGATCAGACACACAACCTCTTTTAACAAACAACTAGGCCCAAAACACAAGCCTGAATATGGACAATGCTACACTGCCAACACTACTTAGGTAGAAAAAACTGCAGAAATGTTTAAACAGATAAAGGATCAAGGAGACTCTAGAGAATGCTTTAAAATGCAAACAAGTTATATGATATTCTCCTAGCAGGAAATCAGAACAAACAAGCCCAACCAGATGCTTAGCATTTGTAGAAAATTGTACTTAATACCTCACACACGGTGAGTAAAATAAAAGTGCTATAAATAACTCAGAAATAAGCAAAAAACAGGATACTTAATGTTATATGTCACAAATTAGTTAGCTCAGAGCCCTTCCTCCAGCTTCCTCCGATTAGCTCAGTGTGAAATGTGTTGATTTGTTTTTTGAATACTTGACACTCATTTTCCTTCTTTAGACTCTTCAAAGCACTTTACACAAACTCCTTTGTCCTTTACATCTTCTTTCTGTTGACCAGGTTGGTTACGTTTTCTTTCCCCATCCCTAATCCCCCATCTTAATTTCCTTTGTAGAAGGCATCATCTTTGATCATAAGTTTTAATCCTGTTTTCCAGTATCTGAATGGTTACACTTTTTTCATTTTTACATGCATTTATTTTATTTGCTTTTCTGTGTAAGCTCATTAGGATTTATGTTTATAGGGTTGATCTCCTTACTTTGTCAAAAGTTTATTAATTTCAGGGAGTTTTAAAAACTTCATAGGTAGGACCAGTCCAGGATATGATGTTCATCATCACACACATCCTCCATAGGATACCTTCATCATTAGTTGTTATTGTCTCTGTCTCTTTGAGGGCAGAAGTCATTTGTGACTGCATTGGGATTAAATATACTAAGTGTTCTGCTGTCTGCTTCTTGCCTTTTCAGCTTAGCACTCTGTTTTGCATCTTCACTCTCCAGTTACGACCTTCCTGTGGCACTGTTTGTGATGTAGCAGAAGATCTCTGCATTTGCTAAATGTGTGCTTCTGCCTTCCAGTTCCATAAATGGAGATGCAGTTTCTTAAACATCAGCCTGTCCTACCCTTTTGTCATTTTATTTTACAAGTTGCTCTCAGTTATTGATTCACTTATTGATTATTTTCCAAGAAAACTTTCCCTTTTTTTGTTGCATAGGGGTAAGGTAACTGCAGTTTTTTGTTCTTTGCACCTCTTTTATCTTTGATGTTTCAGAGAAGAGCTTATATTAGACATGTGGTGAGCCGTTTTGCTTTAGCTTCTGTGGTGACATCTGATATTCTGTGCTCTAAGTTTTACTTAAGCTGATTTCTGCAGCTTCGGGTTCTGCACCTGGTAGTCCTATGACCACCTCATGCTCATAAGTCTGCTGTACTATAGGACAGTTTTGCACAGCCATAATTATGGCATTCATGCCAAGAATATTTGCTGTTCTCTTTAGGAGCCACCACTTTATGCTTTAAAGCATTATATTGCTTTTGCAGATCTGATACCACAGTGGTGTATATCTGAGGCTTAAATCTGCTCAGTAAGTGTCTTTATGTCTTCCTGCATCACTTTAACAATATTCTCTTTCTGTATTAATTTCTCTTACTGGTCATATGTTGGCTAGGTGCATCCAGTTTAGTTTTATATATTTATATCTCTTTTCAAGTTCTTCACTGTTAACTGGCAACTACTTAATTTTACTTATACTTTCAGAAGAGAAGCCCCTCTGCACTACCTTACTAATAATTGTGCTAACTCTAAGCCTACCCCTGCACCAAACCCCTACCCTACACATTAGGGTACAAAACCCCTTCCCCTAAAAGTATTACTATGCAGACAAATTAGGTCTTCAAGTAGAGCTGCTTTCAATCTGCTAATTATTTGTTGAAGTAGTGGTTCAACAAAAGGTAAGTTTGTTTGTTGCAAATTTTCATACACACACATACACACATACGTGCACACGCACATGCACACATGCACACACGCTCACACGCACACTATATATATATATATATATATATATATATATACATATATATAAAATTAGAAAATATCAGCATGGGGTTATGGTGATGGCAGATTATAAGCTTGATAATCAAACAGAAGAACCTATGAACCGCTTTCTAAAAAATTATCGAAAATACGCAAAATATGGAAGTTGCATAATTACCATATCCTACTAAAATGAATTTGAAATTCATTCAGAACAGAACAAGTAAAATAACTGAGAAGTAACATGTGGGGCTATAGATCATTTGATACATGAAATATCCATCTGATTTCATGATTTTTTTACTTCACTAGTCAACGCAAAATTCATTTCTTAATGTTTAAATAGCAGGTATTTCATGTATTGCACTCCAGACCCCACTTATTACATGCAGCCCTATATACGCACATCCATGCAAATAAAATGCTGCCTGAGAAAATGATGGTCCTCCCTTCCACACTGCTGTTTTCATTCTTGCCATAAAAGAATGACTGGTTCTTCTGGGGTAAACTGCTGAACTGTATAAAATGCTTATTTGAGTGTGTGTGGCAAGGGGGGGGGTCCTTTCACTTGCTGTCTGAAATAACTTGGGACATGTTTATGTTTTCTTCACCAGGGACAGACACACTTGTGCAGAGAATGAGCTGACCTTTGTATTATTGGTAACCTAAATTTGATTACTGGATTTGGGGCTATAGAGGAACAAGTAGGGTATGAGTTTATGAGGGGACTAATGTCAACCTTTTCTGCTCTAGGAGTATGGATTTTGTTTTATAATCATTCCAAGCATCTTTTAGAGATATGTGATTTTTAAAAGACAGGCAGGAAGTTTTATTGAACTGTAGCTTAGGTAAACATTATGCAGTACAGTTTTGCATGTTCATGTGAAAGATGCGCACACACTCCAAAAATACATCATATCTGTCCTTTATGAAAAAAAGGGTGAAAGGGGAAATGTTTATTTGACATCATATATAGGACCAATCTGGCAATCAGTTAGCTTTAGAAGTCCTGCATCCTGCTTTGTTTTATTTTATTTTAATTATTTATATTTGGAGTTATTAACTGGGGTAGAGCACTGATCACAAAGGACTAATTTCAGTCTCAACCAAAAGAGAAATAACAAGCAAAGGAACAAAAGTACATACATTACTGTAAGGTAATTATGATAAGTATGTAACACAGACAGAAGCAATCACTATATAAAGTATGGGGAGGAACAGAGTCATATGTGTAGGAATATAAAAAGTATATATATATATATATATATATATATAGAGAGAGAGAGAGAGAGAGAGAGAGAGAGATGTATATGGACATCTATATACTTCTATTTGTATAAATATACACATAATATTTATATCTATAGCTCTCTCTCTCTCTCTCTCTCTATATATATATATATATATATATAATTTAAAACACACACCAGTTCCTCCAAAAACAAAGCGTCCACAACAGCACCGGTGAATATTAATTAGTCAGGAGTACTTAAAAACTTCTTTATTTGGACTCAAATAAAAACGTTAAGCGCTTTCATCACTCTATGACTTCATCAGAACAGTTATGCTGAACTACACACCTCCATTTATATCCACTTGTCATCACATGACACACAATTAATAAATCACCTGACATAATTAATTAACAACAATTAAAACTGTTTAAAAATGTTGAAATTCAATACTTAAAAAGTGCTAAACACAAATGTCAATGTGCTGAACGCAATGTTAAAGAACCATCATTCTCATTCCCCCAGACATTTCATAACATTTGTATACAAACAATAAGTTAAATATACATAAAATATCCAATGCATAGGACAACTACTTCATAGACAAACAATTTGAGCGTAAATGTAACAAGTTGAACCATGACTTAGAGCAGTACAAAAAGGGTGACGTATATAGGTGGGAAAAGAGTAACAACAACAATGAACATGACAAGTACAATACATCTAAAGGAAAGGGAAAATTTAGTGGATATTCCAGTAATAAACAGAGATTTAGGTCACATAATCAAAATAGGGGATCCCACAATGGGTTTAACAGCTATGTAAATCAACCCTATTATCAGGATTTTTTAGAGGAAGTACAGGACCTGGAAGGGGACCAAAGGAGGTACAATCAAGGAAGGGAAGGCCATGGGGGAAGAAAGGGGAGAGGGTGAAAATTACATCCAAGCTTGCCCCAATGGAACCTCCCCCTGAGATTGTTAAGGTTAATGAAATTATTAGCTCTTTTGATAACTTTTATATATATATAATTACACTGATGTGGAGCTTAGGAAAGAGCACTTTACACTTTTGTCTAAGGGGATGAAATATATACCCCATGGGACATTTAATATGGCTGACAGTATAGTGGATATCAAGAAGTTTGTGAGGAAACTTAATCTTAGTGTGAAATACGATGGCTCACTTTATGTCCAAAAAGAGTTTGGCACTATTAGCACATACACTCCACCCCTTAATAAGTTGTTGGACACGTTTGAGAAATTGGTCATAAATGACATATATAAATATAGTAAACGGAGTAATATTAGTAAGAGGTTCAACACAACTAAGGAAGAACAGGTGACACTAAAAGAACTACAGGAGGACAAAAATATTCGTATTATGAAACCGGATAAGGGGGGTGGGGTAGTGCTATTTCCAGCTAGTGATTATAATAACAAAATAATGGACTTGTTGTTAAACTCTGGCAAATATGTGATTTCTTCCAGGAATGAAGTACACATTGGGTATCATAAAGTGGACCTACTGTTAGAGGATTTATTATTGGAAGAAAGAATAGGGATTGATTTATACAAATTTTTGAAAGTTGAGAACCCTATAAATTGTTGGTATTCCAAAAGTCCATAAGGACATCAATGACTCACCATTCAGGCCCATCATTTCGGGGAGCCAAGCTAAAACTTTTCCTTTTGGAAGAGTCATTGACAAATGGCTCAAGCCAGTACTAAGGAAAATTCCACACTTGGTGTGTGACTCCTGGGACTTCCTCGGTAGATTGCAACCTGGCTTGGCCGAAGGGGTGAATTGGTTGGTGACAATTGATGTCATTGACTTATTTTCTAACATACCCAAAGAGGAAGGTTTGGTCAGATTTCATGAGAGCATTCATAGTCTTGGAATGACATCAGGGGACAAATGCACACTATTAGTAGAATTTATGGAGACAGTTTTAGCCCACAATTACATCTATTACGAAGGAGAATACCACCAACAGATTAAGGGAGTGGCGATGGGGGCAGCATGTGCCCCCATATACGCCAATTTGGTGGTATTTGATTGGGAAAAAGAGTATATTTTTAGATCTGAGTGGTATAAGTATGTCACATGTTACCTTCATTTTTTGGATGATATTTTTTTACTTTGGAAGGGTAGTAGTGAGGAGTTAGAAAAGTTTTGTGGTTACCTTAATACTTGTAGTGAGAACTTTAAATTTACCTTTAACAAAAATAAGGTTACTATTCCCTATCTGGATGTGAGAATCACTTTACAGGATGGGGAATTTAAGTCAAACATATATAGGAAAAATACTTTTAGTAATTCCTATTTGCATTTCTCCAGTAATCATCCTTGGGCCCAAAAAAGGAATACTATAAAAGGGCAATGTATCCGAGTGGCAAGGATGACTTCGAATGTCAGTGACTTGGAAGTCGAAATGAAGAAGGTAAAACATGTTTTCATTGAGAGGGGGTATCCCCAGGATATGATAGATGATGTTAGTGAGTATGTGATGAAGGAATGGGGAATCAAGTACATGCCCCTTCTAGGATCAGGGTCTGGTTTACATAATGGACTAAATAGGGCCACAACTGAAAATGGGGCTGACATCAATAAATTCAAGAAGGCATGTGTCATACAGCATTCATCACATAGCAGGGACATAAAAGACATAATTTTAAGAAACTGGACAGTTTTAAAGGCAGACAGTGACGTATTGAGGATAGTGGGGATGGAGCCCAACTTTGTTTACAAGAATGGTTCCAACTTGAAATTATTGTTGGAAAGGAAGTTTGATGTAAATAAAGGTAGTGAGTGTGTTGGAACTAAAAAATGTGGCACCTGCCAGCAATGTCAGTACATTTTTGAAGGAACAACCATCACTTTACAAAACTTTAATAAAGCTAAAGTTATTTTTTGTAAGGGCAACTGTAGGACAAAAAAATTAGTGTATTTGGCTATTTGCACTCATTGTCCCTGTTATTATGTAGGTAAAACAATTAGGTGTTTGCGTAATAGAATTTACGACCATTACTATAGTATTAGGAAGAATGATGAGAACAATGCCCTTTGGAAGCATTTGAAAAACAGTAAGGGCTGTTCGACATTTAAATTTGGTATTCTGGAAATGGTCAAGGACAATGTGAGAGGGGGTGATATTAAGAAGGTGGTTAGTGACAAGGAGGTTAGGTGGCAAATAAGATTGAACGCCTCTGTATACCCGGGAATAAATGATCATATTTCCATTAAACCCATATTGGACAACCATTGACAACTTAGGGGTTATAACCTAATAATAAAAATTAAAAATTAAAAATAAAATGTGCTCGTGGTATTGGAGGGGTTAACAATATGTTTGAGACTGAAATGTATATTACATTACCTGAAACTGCGAAGTGTGGATCACTTGTCTGAGTTATCTTGAAGTAGTTGTCCTATGCATTGGATATTTTATGTATATTTAACTTATTGTTTGTATACAAATGTTATGAAATGTCTGGGGGAATGAGAATGATGGTTCTTTAACATTGCTTTCAGCACATTGACATTTGTGTTTAGCACTTTTTAAGTATTGAATTTCAACATTTTTAAACAGTTTTAATTGTTGTTAATTAATTATGTCAGGTGATTTATTAATTGTGTGTCATGTGATGACAAGTGGATATAAATGGAGGTGTGTAGTTCAGCATAACTGTTCTGATGAAGTCATAGAGTGATGAAAGTGCTTAACGTTTTTATTTGAGTCCAAATAAAGAAGTTTTTAAGTACTCCTGACTAATTAATATTCACCGGTGCTGTTGTGGACGCTTTGTTTTTGGAGGAACTGGTGTGTGTTTTAAATTATTTTGTGGACTGTTCCTGGTGATTCTAGTTACTATATATATATATATATATATATATATATATATATATATATATATATATGGGTCTACTTTACATGATCAACAGCTCAAATGTCCGACTTTCATATGGCCGAGACCATATGATCGAACATTTGAAACATCGACCATGTAAAGTAAACACCATAACACACAAAAACAACCTAGCTCTGTTTAGTAGGGGGTCCCCCATGCAACCCCCCACTGCTTAAATATACCAACTCCGAGATTGCAGTACATTGTGGTAATGGGAAATCTTCCTGTTCCACACTGTATGGAGAGCTCCATTCAGGTCGGTAGAGCTTATAAAAGTTTGAACATATGGTCCCGGCCATATGAAAGTCGAACTTTTAAACGTTCGATCATCTGAAGGGGACCCATATATATATATATATATATATATATATATATATATATATATATATATGGTTCTACCTGACATAGTCGAAACCACACAACACCGACAACCACATCACCGACACCACATATTCGACAGTCCATAAACACGAAACCACACATAACCGACAACGAAATAACCGACGGTACACAAACACGAAACCCCATACACTGCACACACCACAATAACAATTAAAAACAAAACACATCCCCATTCCACAAACCACACACACAACACAAGCACACCAAAATCCTTACAAGCCCACACTAAACCTTACCCTAACCCTAAGGTCCCCTAACTCACTTAACCCCGCCCTATCTCCCTAACCTCTAACTCTCACCTTACCCCCTAACTCACTTAACCCACCCCTATCGCCCCTAACCCTAACTCCACACTTACCTGCCTGCGCACCTAATCCGTCGTCACTCATACTCACACAGCCTTTCCCCATGTCGGCATCCTCGGCGTTGGTGTTGTCATCCGTCGTGTCGGTCTTCTGCATTGTCGATGTTCTGCCACTCGCGATTCGCGGTCTTCTTCACTTCGATCTTCTGGGCTCCAGTTCGATGTGGGTCTTTCTCGCTGTCGGCCGGAAGTCAGGTAGAACCATATATATATATATATATATATATTTATTCAGTTTTGTGCAGTGCGGTCAGTATGACTCTTGAGTTAGCTGCACTTGCAAGGATAATATACAAACTTGTTAAGAGGTCCATTGATGGGGTAGAAATAGATCCTGTTAGGTAATATGTCCAGAATGGTTACATTTGCATGAGGCATTACCATGAAGATAATATTTTAGTTGTATGCAGAATTTTGAGTAAGTAGGTATTTCTTTGAGACTGGCAGGGATAGATTCCTATACAGTCTAGTAAGGAGAAGCAATGATCTGTCTGTACATTGTTGTTTAGCTTTAGACCTCTGTAGGTTAAAACATGGGTGGCTTTGATTTCTGAGGTTGCAGGAGGAGAGTTCTCCTTATAAGGTTGGGTACCAGGCAGGAAATTGTGTGGCTTTGTAGGAGTCTGACAGTTTAAGAGCAAAAGAGCAGGTCATATCTTTGAGCTATTTTGCTTTGTGTAGTGTTGTGCAGTGGTGTTCATGATTTAATTTCCTCAAAGTCTTTTGGCTTTCTGGTACCAGGTTGGGAATGGACCCAGTCCTTAAGTCAAAGTATGATTAAAGTTCATGAAAGTAGTATTGTTTCAATCTTTAGTTTGGAGCATATGTAATAAACCTGCAGATTATATTGGTGATTGTCTGAAGCATTGTGGAGTTTCATTTTGAGGCATATTGCTATTAGTGGGAGTCCTGGGCTAGTAGAATGCCTTTATCTCTTGCTATTCTAGAGTATTTAGAAAGGAAGGTGGGGGAGGTTACTGGCCTAGAATGGCAGTGGGTTAATCTTTTTCCTGGAAATTTCTATGTGGAGGCTTAAGTTAAGTGATGGGTCAAGCCAAATTCCTAGGTATTTAAAAGACAAGTAATTTTCTAATGCAGTGTTACTGCAATCAGCGCTGAGTAATGGTGAGGGGAATTGGTTTAGCTTTGGCTTGGTACCAAAGAGATTCGCTTTTGGTTTGGAAGACTTGCCTAAGTAAGAATATAACATTTTAATGATTCTTGAAAGACTATTTTGAGTCTCATTCGAAATGTGGCAGAATTGTTATATTAGACCTGTGTCTATAAACTAGTGAGAGATTACATGGAAAGCAGTTTGCCACTACTAATAATTGCTTATTATTCTAATCTACATTCCTTTAATATACTCTTAAATACACATAGGATTAGAACCAAGGTGGATAAATGTGTGTTGCTAAGAGAAGACAAATTTTTGAAATGTGGTGACATGAAGACAGCTGTCTATCTGTCTTTAAAATTAAATAAGTGGCGCCAAGGCTTCATTAATAACAAAAAAAAAAAAATCAAAAATGTTGTCACCGCTGCAATTTGCATACCTAATTTTATATCTCTGAGTTAGGGACTATTGAATTTATAATACATTGTAGCACTTTTCACATGAGCCAACATCTAGTTACGACAAGACGTATATATTATTTCATTGTTAAGGACGTTTGTCTCAAACTGCATCTGTCTGATACACAAATTCTCAGATCTGTACACCTGAAATTAGTGTTATCAAGAACTTCTTTTTTTTGGGGGGGGGTTAAGACCACCCAAAAAACCCTCTAATAGATATAATCAGTTGACTGGTTGCTGTACTATGGAGAAAGTCAATATATATTTTTTGCATTAGTGTTTGTGGGCTACAAGGCAAGTTATCTGAAAGAAAAAAGTAGCCTTTCATTTCTATCTGTTCACTAATTTTACACTGAGTATTTGTCAATCAAATGATTTCTATATCCCTTGTCTGGATTACTAGAGAGGTTAATATAATTATGCTCAGTTATTTTACTTCACTAGATAAACTGGAATTACTGAAAGGCACATGGTGAGACTTTGCAAAAATGTAAAGAAGTTGATAGACACTCGAATAAGAATTCAGTGTATTTCAGACCTCATCTTAATGAGCATGTTAAACATCTAATTTTGTGCTGTCAGCTTTACTACTATCTTAATTGCTGATCCCAGCAGTGTTACAACTGTGTTAGACAAACTACATGAAATGGTCAGACAGCTTTAGGAATGTACCACCTTATTATACAGTTAATGCATTCCATTATTAGAAGTGTTAGATAACCTTCTAAATGTCTCAGAAACATTTAATTGTCTAAAACTTACTTTGTAGTATCTTTAGAGTTTTTTCAAAGGTTGACTGATAGATATTTTTCCTAATGACATATACTGACAGAATGAATAAAATAATCTCTAGATTATATTTGAAATAAATGAAAATTATTTAAGAAAAGGTAAAAGGGAATGTATTGTCAGGCAGTTAGGATTAAGGCTCTCCGCTGTTCGCCAGCTGTTCCCTCTAGTTAAGCTTATAAGGTTTGATGCTTTCACCTCCATTTACCTAGTGTGTAACTGACCGAGTCACTTGACCAGGCACTGCTCCTGCAAAGGGATTTGTGTTCAGTGGAATTTCCCATTTAATATTAGAATGTAGTACTCCTCAGAAACATATTTTGCTAAGTAATCTGACATATTCATAGAGATAAAATGAGAAAGGTGGACAGAGAAAAAACAGCACTGTTTTCATTCTTAAACCTGTTGTGCTTGCTAAATATGCCCTCTCATTAAAATATGTCTAGTAAGTTACTGCCATTTTGCCTATCAAAGGGTGAGAGCCAGAGACATGGTGCCTGTTGACTAAAACTGCTGCCCTGATAAATGCATTGTTAGTGATATCTTCCACTGAGAAGCAGCTGTAAATCAAAGCTGAAGAACAAATATGTACATATGTACGAATCAGGTAAATGATGTGCAACACATATGCAATTGAGGTGCACAGCATGACAAAGAGAACTGATGAAATTCTAAAAATTACATCCTGCATGCTTTCAGAGTCCACAGCCAGGCTGAAACACTACTGTTACAGATTTTTACTAAACAGAGGTGGTCCACTCTAGTACGCTGGAAGCAGTGCTTATGAGCCTTAGGTCATCCCTCTGAAATATGCCACTCAGCGCACATGCAGAGACACACACACACACACACACACACACACACACACACACACACACACACACACACACACACACACACACACACACACACACACACACACACGCACACACGCACACACACACACACGCACACACACACACACACACACACACACACGCACACACACACGCACACACACACACACACACACACACAAACCTGTTCGTCTGTCTGTCTCTTTGTATCTATCTATCTATCTATCTATCTATCTATCTATCTATCTATCTATAATCTACCTGTCTATTTATATCAAACCAAAGGGTAAAAAGGTCACACAGACAAAACATTTAGTAAAAACTACAAGGAAGACTTTAGTCTTTACTGTATGATACTTTAAACCTCATGCAGTGGAGATCCATGGGATACCAGCTACATGGCTTCTGAGTGCTCATGACATTTTATAAGTTTTTATTGGCTAATTCGTGATAATAAAGCCAAACCCCACTAGCTGTAGACATTTCATGTTTTGAACCCTTTTCTAAGCTCATTCTACAGCATAAGTGAATTACTTGGCCACACTTTGGAAATATAACATTGAAAAACAAGCTTGATGTCCATAAAATTAGGATGACTGCAAAACATTCCAAAAACATCCAAACCAAACTGTTTAGTAAAAACTATATGAAAGACCCAGCAAAGCAAGAGTCATCACTGTGTCATACATAAAACCTCCTGTAGTGGAAGTCCATGGGTTATATACAAATGATCCCCTACAGACATACCAGTGTTTCAGTTACATGGATTCCGAATGCCCATTACTTTTTCTTTTTACTTTTACTTTTTTAAGTCTATATCGATGCATTGAGGCCAGTAAAGCTTAACCCCACTATCTGTAGACATACCATGTTTTACTCTTTTTTTCTGAGCTTGTTAGAACAGCATTAGTGGATTGTTTGGCCATACATTATAAGCACAGAACTTAAAAACAATCTTGATGACCATAACATCAGGGTGACTTCAAAAAATCTCAAATAACATTTAAACCAAATGGTGAAAAAGTCACACAAACAAACCAATTGGTAACAACTATTAGAAGTCCTGGCAAAGAAAGAGTCTCACTGTTTACAATTGACCAGTTTTATGGAGGGATGTGGATCTCTGAGATCTGTAAATGTCTTGGAATGTATAGTGTAGTATAGCTTACGTTTTGGCAGATTGATTGTTGCGGTTAAATGCAGACTTCCCATGTTAATATTTCATTTGAAGTTGTTAATTTACTGTTTTAAAGTTATCATGTTTAAACACAATTATTTTTGCGGTATATGGTAAACATATGTAGAAATTTGTACGTATACTGATATTCATAATAGTTAGCAAAGGTTATATTCTCTATGTTTTTTCTATGTGCAGAATGAGAATGTTTTTTCACAAAATCTTTCAACCTGGTGTATATTTTCATATATTTTCTTTTTTTAATACCATGAGCTATGTGAGTAAGACTGTAAGACAAAGAAAAGTGCTGAATCATTTATGCATTTATATTTTTTAAATAAGGTAGAGCACTGATCCATTAGGACCCTTTTCAGACTCGGCCTAAAAGTTTAAACTCAAGAGACATGCAGTCACAATATAACACAATATGGGGTCACATTATAGGATCACAATAGGCAACAGCATAACATAACATAAAATATTTGAAACTCAGAATCAAATAAAAAAAGTAACAAAAATGTTTGAAACATAAGCCCAAATACAGAAATGTTACCAGAAGGTGTATGTGTTGTGTACACCTCGCTGTAACACTTACTCATTCAGAGACAAGCCTCGTGTAGTGCTTTTTCAAGCAGAAATGCAGCACCACAGTGGGCTGTCTCCACAGCCATTCTAAATGCTAATGAGGTATTCCTGGGGAGGGGCATATGCCAATTAGCCATGAGCACTCCCCTGGAACTTCCTGTGGTATTATATTTTGCAGAATTGAGTGACTCCTGGTCGTTTGTGGTAATGAACATGGCCAAAGTAAGTGCTGGGTATTTTACCAAACACTTAGTGTGCATGTGTTTTTATATACAAGGCTACATGTGTGAGCAGACCTCTCCACTATCACTATTTTGGAAGATCATTCCGATTTTCAAGCATATTTACCCCTGCACATAATGTACATATGTTTGGAGGTATGTCTTCTGTTTTCAGGCTTGATTTACTCCTTTCAGTCTTCTGAATCCACTGCTTTTTGAACTTGTCAAATACCCAAAAAAACACACTACATGACCAACTTATTAGTGGCACCAATAATTTAAAGAAAGAAGAGACAAAGCTTACATCTCCCTTTTTCAGAAGCAACAATAGATTACTTTGTGTGGTAAATTTTTTTAATACAGTTCATTAAAGTCTACAGATTTTATACTGTTTGGTGAGCTTCGATCTGTCCATCAGTTTTTCATTCTCTGTTTTTTAAAACATGTGTTTCCAAGTAGTATCTCACAGTCCTACTAGAAACAAGATCTATTTGGTATTCATACTTTATACTAATTAGATGCCCAGATTTTTGTCTAGATGTTCTTACTTTTCAAGGGCCTTTGTTCCTATGTTTAATGTCTGCAGGTTGGAGGTATATGTGTGTGTGAACATATATGTGAGAGTGCCTACCTCAGAGTTCACACTAAGCAAGGTTATTTAGTGGGTAGTTTAGCTAGGAGTGTGTGTGTGTGTGTGTGTGTGTGTGTGTGTGTGTGTGTGTGTGCCTGTGAATGCAATCAGGTGGGGAGAGGCAGATTTTGTGTTTGTGTGTATGTGTGTGTGTGTGTGTGTGTGTGTGTGTGTGTGTGTGTGTGTGTGTGTGTGTGTGTGTGTGTGTGTGTGTAGAATGAATGTGTATGCATGGGGTGGGTTGGGGAGGGGACTGGCAGTTCTGTATACTCCCTTAGACTAACAAGCAATGCCTGCAAAATGTTGGTGTGGAGGATCACTAGACACCAGGGATATTACTTTCATATAATGCAGGTCAGTGGGAGAGACACTTAACACCAGGGCTAGCAACTTCATGTAATATAGGTCAGTGGGAGAGACACTTAACACTAGGGCTATCACCTTCATGTAATGTAGGTCAGTGGGAGAGACACTTAACACCAAGGTTATCACTTTAATAAAATTACTCAACACTAAATAGCATCATAAAATTATACTCAGCACTCAGTAACATTCTACTCAACTATGTTCCCAGTTGGTCATTACAACCCAATGACCAAAAACTCCTCTGTCCATAAACCTTTCAAATCTGTTGAGCATGGTCTATACTCGTACCATGCTGGTAAAGCTTAGAACTCCTTACCTATATCCATCAGGTCAATACCCTCCCTCCAATCCTTCAAAACCATTCTGAAAGACTTCCTAGCCAAAAGATTGGTCTGCTTCCAGGATAAACTATATCCCTAAATATGTGAACAAGTACCTGTTCATACCTTACATCTCCTTACTCTCCCTTCTTTACTCACTTACTTCTATCAACTTCTCACTCCTGGCTTTCTCTCTAAATATACCATAAGCCTGTTTTTTCTTCATTTCACATAGCAATTCCTGTTTGCATTATACTAACATACCTTTAATTTCCCTATAAACTGACTAAAATTTCCCTAAATATTAAATCACTGTCATATGACTTGTATCTGTTATTAACCAGTGTTTTCATATTATATTTAATATGGTATAATTATTTAAATTGTAGCTATTTTGTACTATTTTTAAAGATTGTAAAATTATTATTCTTAAAATGTTTTATAATACTTTGGAGCTTCTCTCCCCAGGCCTCCACTGAAAATGGGCTCCAACACAGTCGGACTTTCCTGATAATCAAATGTTAAAAAATAAATAATAAATAAATAATATGATGTGGATCAGGAGGGAAACATTAGACACTAGGGATATTACTTTAATATTATATGGGCCTGGCACAAACACTAGACACTTGGGATAACTTTTTCTTCTCATGCCATAATGCACCTAGGGTTGGGGAAAACATTAGCCATCAGGGATAATACTTAACATCATGCAATAAAGGCAGTTACCAAAGATGTGGTCACTGGTCAGAAGCACAAGTCATCAGGGATATCTCTTTAATAAGTCTGTTATAGAGGCACTTACTTTTTTTAAAGGAAGATATATGCTAGGCACCACTGGATACCATGAAAACTATAAATAATAGTGTGCCTTAATGGCATTAAAATGTTTCAAACCTTGCACCATCCTGCTGAGGATATTAGCTCTCTGCTCCACCACTAGACACCAGGAAAAAATTTGATACAACTAGAAATAATATATTTATTTAACATTTGTTGACCGGGAATGTCTGACTAGGTTCCACAGAGCCTGTTTTCAGCGGAAGCCCGGGGAGAAATGCTCCAGATGCATGTCTTTGGAATGTGGGAGGAAACCGGAGTACCCGGAGGAAACCCAAGCGAACACAGGGAGAACATGCAAACTCCACACAGAAGGCACCCCAGCTGAGAATCAAACTGGAGAACCTCTTGCTGTGAGGCGACAATGTTAACCACTGCACCACTGTGCCGCCCATATATATAAAGGAAAGATAAATGTATCTGAACCCTGTGCCAATGCCAGAAGAAACAGCAGTATTAAACTACTATGCTAACTGATAAGTTAGCATAAGGGTTTTTTAAACTATAATGAAGATCTTTGGCATTATTCATGATCTGCAACACTTCTTGAGTTTTGGGGAGAGGGACAGGTCACGTATCAGCAGACCTCTTAACCTCATGGTGCAAGAAAGGAGACAAAGCCATAAGTAATGGGGGACAAAGGGTCAAAATCAGGGACATATTTTAAATATTTGCCTTTACAAACAAGTTAACAGCTATTGCACTACCATTCATTTACTGAAGCATAGTAAGTCTGAGACTCTAATGTCTGGCATTAATGACTGACTGTAATCATCTATAATTTAAAAGGACAGGAAAAAAAGGTGACATTCTGACAGCACAGGGGCAGGTATGGGTTATGTCTTGTTTGTGTGTTGTACTGTGAGTATGTATGTGGAAGAGTGAATGAGGGGGGTGTGCGTGTGCTAACATGATGCCTCGGCCAGCTGTTTTAAGTACCACAGAAAGTACTGATTTGTACCGGAAGAATTTAATAGTGATTCAGAGATATGGAAATTAGCTGATAATGAGGTATTTTCATATTACAGCTAGTGTGTCTCTGAATCTTAAAATACCACATCATGGAAACAAGGCCTTTTTACCACAGCCCATAATGCAAGCTGTGGAGTACTTTCTAAATGCCTGAAATAGTATGTGCAGTGTATACAACATAATGCAAGTATAATAATAACCTAATATGTAGAGCATTCCACATTATACTGGCATCTGTTTGAGTCATAGAGCTGTTATCAATGTTAGCCAACTTTGGCATGAGATGAGAAAATCCACACAATATGTAGAACTCTTTCATTTTCAGTATTTAGATTATATACCTGGAAAATAAAATGAAGAGGAAAACAATCTCCCTGTATTTTATAATAAATTATTTTGCTGGGGAGAATGTTAAAGATATTGGGAGACTTTAAGTCTATGTCTGTCTGATCACTGCTGTTGTGCTCAATTAAGTTTAGTAATAAAAGAAGCTATCTTTGCAAGTTATATGCAGTATGTTAGTCTGCAAGCATTTGCATTTGCTAGTTTTCAAGAAATGCTTTTCAGTTTGTTTACAAAAATAGGGTAGTCTTTATTACTATTTAGGGAGGTAGGTAGGGAGTCTCTAAGTAGGCACACTGACACTAAAAGGTTGTGGTCACTACAAGCAAGTTTGCTGTGAGGAGTACAAAATAACATCTGGAGAGGGAATCCTAAGATTGTACTGGGAATGTTAGGTTGAAAGCCTGACTATAAAAAAGAAAAAGGATTCAGTTTAAGCAGTTTATAAAGACATTAGTTAAGGAGCAGGTCTGCTTTTTAATGGATATGAAACCATTTGGCTTTTGTTAAGACTAGCCAGTGATATTCTGGATGTGCAGGAAGAATTACGAAACAACATTTTTTTGTTCAATGTTATCTGCAGGGAGGATAATTTTTTTTTTCTGGGAGGCACCAGCAATGAGTTTGGCCATATTCACGTTGTGTTAGAACAGCCCCTTTTACAACCACTGCTCTGCATTCTGCTGTCAAGAAATGAAATGTTTTCCCCAGAAAAATAATGTGTTAATTGTTTATTTTGTCATTTATGTGTGATTTTGAAAGTTTTGTGTTTGGTGCAGTCGTGTACCCAGATGACCTGAACATGACAGTGGTCATGATATTATAGTTAGGACTGATTTGCAGCTCCCCATTTTTTGGTGTATGGACTAACATAGCTTTAATATATTTAAGTAAAGACATACATGATTTAGCCAACTATCAGGATGGGTAAGATCCTGTTCTAGCACGCTTTTAATTGTTAAAGAAAATGGATGTGATCTATAAATAAAGTTGTTATCTATAAGTAAGATTACTAGACGGTAGGAAGGTAAGTCCGAAGTATGCTGATAAATATATAAAAAAGGTAAAGCAGAGACAGAGAACTGATATTTGATGACTCTTTTAATTTGGGGGGGTGGTCTGAAAGAGAGAGCCTTACCTTGAACCACAGCTCTCAACTTTTACCAAAATAATTTGGAACAAAGTAAAAAATAACTAAGAAAAAGGCCCCAAATTAGGCACATATTTTAAATTTTGCCACAATTATCTTAGAATTCTTAAAATGATTTTCAATGTTAGGAGGAATGGAACAAAACAGTTAAGATGTCTGCTTTGACCTGGAAGATTTTGTTAGAAATAAAGGGTCCAATTCCAAAAGACTTGATCTTGGTATAAGCCAGCTGTATAGATAGACCTTACACTGGAGTAAATCACTTACACTAAGAGCAAGTTTTTCAGATTCCGGTCCTAAGTTTTTACTCAATATGCTGGTTTGTTACTAATGCCTATAGTTGAGAGAGTGTTGAAAAGTAAATTGTGATCAAGTACCTTAGTGAAGTCCGTAAATGTAGTGCTTGTCAGATTGCTTTTACACATATTGATTAATATGTGTCATCAGAAATAATCCAGGTGACAGGGTCAGTGGTTTTGCCATTACAGAAACTATTTGCTGTCTTTAAAAGAGATGCCATTACCAGATATAACTGAGCAGATGAGAAGAGGCTATTTACTGTTTTACCTTTTTATGTGCAACTGTTCTAAGAACATTAAGATTATGTGAAGTTGACTAGCAGTAGATATAGCATGGTAGGTGCTGCTAATTGAATTTAAGTAGGTATACATTCTTGGTCCTGCTAGAAGCAGTAGGATCTGCCTGCTTACATGCAGAGCTGTAATGTAACATTAGCTGTTGGGACCAAATACAGGTTTCTGTGGAAACAGAAGGGTCAAAATATGGGTTTGGGTACCTGCCAA